>NC_142803.1:71662202-71760265 GCF_049724085.1 Artemia sp. Qi Xiang Cuo
TCTTATTGGATCATATTAATCAACTTGTTTTTTACTATCATGACCTGATAGTAAATGATGATAAATTTTGAACCCAAAAAATTGCAATACTTGTCTGCTAGATATCGCAATTTCACTAATTATGATAAAAATCTTTCAGGACCCAATTCCTTACTTTCTAATAAAATTATTTCTACTGGTAAGTTCCCAAACTGTTGGATATTAGGTTTCATTACTCCCTTAAAGAAAAGAATGGTAACAAGCAAGGTTTTGACAGTGTCCAACCCATTACTTTTATTCCAGTTCTTTGTCACTTATATGAAAGCTTTTTAGCTGAGTGGTTGAAAGTAAAGATTAACCAAAGGCAATTCGGAAACTTACGCTCTACATCTACCACCCACTATCTTCTTCACCTTATTGACCCCATTTGAAACACACTAGAAAACCCAATACCTGGTTCAATGCTATCGCAGTGGACTTAAAAAAAGCATTTGATTTAATGAACCACAATATACTGGTAGAAAAACTATCCAATGACTTTCAAGTTGACCCCTATTTAATTAGAATTTCCGCTCTAATAGAACAAAAGTCGCCAAATACCTGAATATACATTCTTATCCCTCCCAATTTATCATCGTGTGCCTAAAGGAACCTCTTAGGTCAAAATGTATTTCTTGCAATGATAAAAAAAAACCTTGGCGTCGATATCCCAGATAAATGGAAATCCGTTTATGGTTTAACTTTCTTAGAGACATGATTCAAAAATTTAAAAAGTAGCCCAATAGACATCTTTGAATCGATGTCAGATGAAGCTGTTACTAATGATATTAGATTCAATCATCCCTTTAAAGTCTGCAGTTTTAACAATCAATTTCCTTAAAACTCCCCCTTCACTCTTCTGCCAACACCCCTGAAAAATCTACGAAGTACCAATAACATCAAGATAGAACTACACAGCAACATGTGGAAGTCATTTTCGATAAGAAAACAAATTATCCTAAATTTTTAAGACACATCTGGTTTTGTAAGTTTCCACTTAACCTGTTCAAATAATCAGATTTTACTTTCACTGTCCTTTGTGCTTGAAGATATCAAGAGCCTTATAAAGGAACAAAATGCATTCTGGTGCAAATATTTAAAAACATCATTAATTTCGTCGACTTTTTCACCCTGTGTCTCTGCAATATAAATAAGCTTTGATATTACCAACGCTCTTTAACTAATTGCTACTTTTCACTGTATATGTTTGCTAATTACTACTGACAAGTTATTCCTTCTCTGAGCTTCATTCTTAACCGTCTCCCATAAAGCTCCCTTTAAGTTTTTTTATTATTATTACCGCCCACATTCGAGAACATCCTGCTTTTTATTTCTGGAAAATGAATAAACTTCAGGACTAGGCTTTAAGGACTAGAGTCTAGGCTCAAATGAATACTGCTACTACAACTGCTAACAACAACTATCAACTAACAACAACTACTAACAACAACTAACAACAACAACTAACACCAACTATCAACTAACAGCAACTACTAACAACGAATATCAACTAACAACAACTACTAACAACAAATATCAACTAACAAAAACTACTAAAAACAACTATCAACTAACAACAACTACTAACAACAACTAACAACAACAACTAACGCCAACTATAAACTAACAACAACTGCTAACAACAACTATCAACTAACAACAACTACTAACAATAACTACCAACTAACAACAACTACTAACAATAACTATCAACTAACAACAACTAATAACAACAACTATCAACTAACAACAACTATCAACAAACAACAACAACTAGCACCAACTATCAACTAACAACAACTGCTAACAACAACTATCAACTAACAACAATTACTAACAATAACCATCAACTAAGTACAACTACTAATAACAACTATCAACTAACAACAACTACTAACAATAACTATCAACTAACAACAACTATCAACTAAAAACAACAACTAACAGCAACTATCAACTAACAACAACTGCTAACAACAACTATCAACTAACAACAACTACTAACAATAACTATCAACTAACAACAACTACTAACAACAACTATCAACTAACAACAACTACTATCAACAACTGCTACTACAACTAACGACAGACTGTAAGGAATAGAGTCTAGGCTCAAATGAATACTACTACTACAACTACTAACAACAACTATCAACTAACAACAACTATCAACTAACAACAACTACTAACAACTACTAACAACAACTATCAACTATCAACAACAGCTCAGAGTTCAGAGTTTTTAATTTCTTAAACCACATTGGCCTGACATCACATAAAGAAAGAAAAACGAGCAAAAATGGGGTTTTTATAGGCCAAATGAAGATACTGAAAAAACTAAATATTTCGAGAGGACAAACGCCTCTCTTCTTCAGCGCGAAACGAAACGATGTATCAATAAAAGCCAAAAATTAAAAGAATTAAAACCAAATACCTAACAACCATAAAAGCGAGTTATTCGCCAATATCCGCGATTTGCACAAAATCCAAAAAATATGATCTGCCATCGACGGATACTAGCGAACAACATATTTTTTGGATTTTGTGCAAATCGCGGATATTGGCGAAGAACTCGCGTTTATGGTTGTTAGGTATTTGGTTTTAATTCTTTTAATTTTTGGCTTTTATTGATACATCGTTTCGTTTCGCGCTGAAGAAGAGAGGCGTTTGTCCTCTCGAAATATTTCGTTTTTTCAGTATCTTCATTTGGCCTATAAAAACCCCATTTTGCTCGTTTTTCTTTCTTTATGTTCAGAGTTTTTATTCCACAATACATACACAATCCAATCATAACACTCCTAATCCCCCTCGAAAGGATCCTTGGCCAGGGATACAAGGGGGAATGAGAAAAAAAAATACAATATATCCAAACAATCATAAAAAAGAAATCAATCGCCAAACAACATATAAAATTAAAAAGAGACCATACATGAGGCCTGGGAGTCATAGCGGAGAGAAGACTACCATATAACACAACTAAACATTCAGGGGACATCAACTCCACAAAAAAATAGTTCTAGTGCATTCTTGAATTATAAAAAAATAAAAAATTAAAAATAGAACAACTTTTTATAAAAAATTGCATTTTTGATCTCTTTTCATACTGCAGTCTTTTCAAAGATTTTTCTTTGAAAAGGTCGTCTCTTACTATTCCAATTAAGAATTTTCTTGTTTGTAATTATCAAACAGTTCGTGGTAACGAACTGTATAGCAAGAGCGACTTGTCACAATAGTAACCGAAACTCTAAAAACGGAATTTTAATAACAATAGCTATATCAAAAGAATTGGATTTTTATGCTAGTACAGTAAAGTACGACATACCTATGTTAACTGAATTAATCTTTTGACAATATAACTTCAAAAAAAACATCTTTTAAAAGTTGTTTCTCTAAGGTATATAAAAGATCAGTCTAGTAAATCATAAATAGGGATTAAATAAGTATCAGCGGTATCATGGCTGTGGAGATTCTTGAAACCTAGTAAAGAACAAACCATGGCACCTATTGGACTTAGTTAGCTGCCGGATTCTCAGAACTTCGTCTCTTACTATTCCAAATAATAAAAAGCCATAGGCTTTTTCCTGTTTGTGTTATAGTAAAGAACGAACTCTGCTCCATAGTATCAAATGTAAGAACTACACAAACAACACAAATTTTCTTTTAATTTCCGAGTTTTTTTAATTGTTTTAGTAAAAGAGATTATATTAAAGAGTGAGTTATAATAAAGAACGACCTCTTGTCTATAAAAACTTTTATAGGCCACTTAACTATAGTATAGGCTAGTAGTATTTAAAGTCAATATATTAACAATTCCCTTCAACGGAAAATCGAACCCCGGTCACCCACGTAACAAGCGGGTATGCTTACCTTTGTACTACCGGAGACTTATGAAAAGTATGTTTCATAAAAGACATAATAATAAATTCGTTAATACAATAACAAAATTATATAAGGAATCGGCCTGGTTAATTATAAATGAGGATTATGTCAGTTTCATCGGTAACATGGCTGTAGAGATGGCTGAAATCTAGTTTATAGCAACTGAGGAAAATCTGGGAAAGACGTTGTTCTGTATCTATGACGTCATTCGAAATTACACATTATTTTAAATGATTACAATAAGGACCGAAGTCTATCACATAGTAACTGAAGAAAAATAAATGTTAAAAGACAATCATTGGAATAAAGAACCATTGCATACATTGGAATTAGTTAGCTACTTGATTGTTTGAGGATCGTCTTTTACTATTTCAAAGGAGAAAAAGCCATAGGCTTTTTCCTGTTTGTGATCATATAGCATAGAACGAACTCCAGTTGTAACTGACGTTATCATAATGTTTTACCATAACGTCATTTATAGTTGTAACCCACTATTGTGACGTCCTTCATCATTTTGTGTATGTTACATTAAAAGATGATTATTGGAATAACAAAGAAGTGCATACAAAGGATAACAAAGGATAACAAAGGATCTGCAGAAAAAAGGAAAACAGGTCTCGGCTCTTCTCTAATATGTCTATCGCTCAATATTAATCACATGTTCAATAATACATCTTATATTAACAGTTACCGCATCCCAGTGGCTCAGAGGCTATCTTTCGAATTCGAAAGATGTGAGTTCAAGCCACTTTGCGGTAACCATTGACTGTAAATGGTAAGTAAATGTAAATGACTGTAAATGTAAATGATATTGACTGTAAATGGTTAGTAAATACTAAGCTCTTACAGTCAATATCCCAAAAACCATTAAAAAGACTGTATATAATACTACAAATATAAAAGGTCCGAGCAGGCTTTTCAGCTTCATAACGGAGAGGCTGACCACTTCTTTCAATAGTGAATAAGTTACTTTTTGAGCTCCTTTATGATGGATTCGGACTGGTCCAGCACCGTCGGTTCTGGAAAACTTAGATAACAGTTTCCAAAAAAGGCATTTTCCGTCCTGAGAAATGACTGAAGCCGGTGGTTAACGTCCACGTAGTCCACTACGCAGCTCTATCGTATAAATACTACTCAGTTATACTATTTGAAAATAGTGTTTCTAACACCAAAATCTTAGAGCCATATAGGCATCAAACAGTTCGTGGTAAGGAACTGTATACTGTATACTTCGGTTACTCAATAGTAACCGAAACTCTAAAAAACGGAATTTTGATACCAATAGATACATCAAAAGAATTAGATTTTTATGCTAATTTGAAATATATAAGTTTCATCAAGTTTAACATTAACCATCAAAAACTATGAGCCTGGGATAACTTGCCTTATATTAAAAAGGGGGAAATACCCCCTAAAAGTGATATAATCTTAATGAAAATCACACCATGAGATTCAGCGCAACAGAGAACTATACTGTAGAGGTTTCAAGCTCCAATCTGCAAAAACGTGAAATTTTGTATTTTTTGTCTGAAGAAAGACCACAAATGCGTGTTTATATGTTGTTATTTTTTACCAGGGGTGATTGTATCAACCCTGTGGTCTTAGAATGTTGCAAGAGGGCTCATTCAAACGGAAATTAAAATTTCTAGTGCCTTTTTTAATGAAAAACTAAATTTTTTAAAATATCACTTTTTACAAAAAAATTCATTTTTGATGTTTTTTCAAACTGCAGTCTTTTCAAAGATATTTGATTTTTGAAGCAATTAAATAAAAAAAACAAGTTGTTTTAGCTGAAAGTAAGGAGCGAAATTAAAACTTAAAACGAACAGAAATTATTCCGTATATGAAAGGGGCTGTTTCCTCCTCAACGCCTCGCTCTTTACGCTAAAGTTTTTTATTGTTTTAAAAATAAAGTTGTGAGACAGAGTCAAACTTTTGCGTAAAAAACGAGGCGTTGTGGAGGGGACAGACCCTTTCATATACGGAATAATTTCTGTTCGTTTTAAGTTTTAATGTCGCTCCTTACTTTCAGTTAAAAAACTTTTTTTTTATTTAATTTCTGAATATTTTTGAATTAATGCAGCTTTGATTTTGCTACCCGTACATGAATAATTATAATGAAATTTGCAAATTAATTTTACTTGTTTTGGCTAAATGGCTTTCACGAAATTTTGGTCTAACGTAACTTACGAATTAACTTACGTAACGAACTTCTATATTTGTATGTTTTTATTACGTATATTAGGGAGTTTACTCCTAGTCAATACCTCGCTCCTTACGCTAAAATTCGATTTTTTTTTGAATCACAAACCCCTGAATCACAAAGGCCGGTTAATTAGAATAGATAGCTCTTTTGAAAGTACTAAAAAAAAACTTTAGCGTAAAGGGCGAGGTATTGACTAGGGGGTGAACCCCCTCATATATTTAATAATTTCCATTTATTTTAAGTTTTAATGCTGCTCCTTACTTTCACTTGAAAAAACTTGTTTTTTAATTTAATTGCTGATCGTTTTTTTAAAATAATGCTGGGAAATCCAGTGCCCCCTTCATAGAAATGTCTCTTCCCCCAAGAAAACATCCTAAATGAAAAGATTCTCCCCCTTAACCACCCTCCTCCGACCCCCCCCCCACCACCAGAAAAAAATCCCTCCTGAAACGTCTGTATACTTCCCATAAGCTAATACTGTATGTAAACAATGGGCCAAGTTCATAACTTGCAGCCCTTCCCCTTGGAACTGTGGGGGATTAAATAATCCTCAAAGACATATTTATTAGATTTTCGACAATGCTGAGCAAAATGGCTATCTAAAAATTTTGATTGGATGACTTCGGAAAAAAATGAGCGTAGGGGGGGGCAAGTTGCCCTCTAATTTGCTTTGTCCCTTAAAAAGGGCACTAGAACTTTTAATTTCTGTTTATATGAGCCCTCTCACGATATTCTAGGACTAGTTTATATGATACGATCAGTCCTGAAAAAAATAATAATAAATAAAAACGCATCCGTGATCTTTCTTCTGGCAAAAAGTACAAAATTCCACATATTTACAGATAGGAGCTTGAAACTTCTATAGTAGGGTTCTCTGATACGCTGAATCTGATGGTATGAATTTCAATAAATTTCTATGACTTTTAGGGGCTGTCTCCCCCTTTTTTCGAAAATCAGCCAAATTTTCTCAGGCGTGTAACTTTTGATTAGTAAAACTAAACTTAATGAAATTTAAATATTTGAAATCATGCAAATCTAATTCTATTGATGTATCTATTGGTGTCAAAATTTCGGTTTTTAGAGTTATGGTTACTATTGAGCCGGGTCGCTCCTTACTTACAGTTGCCGACGATCAAAATTCCGAGATTGCTCAATTTCATACCTAGAATCACTTAATAAAAACAAAGCAATTGTTTATTCAATAAACAGTACAATAATGTCTTTAAACGTACATAACCGTCATCATAAACAGCTCCTAAGTCCGCTTAATATTCGATAGGGCCCGTGTAAAGCTAAGTTTCAGCAGTTTTGGAGGCCGGTTTGTAGTTAAATCTACTTTGAAACAATTAAAATCTGGATGACAGCATTCTTCTATAAGCAGTATAAATTTTCAGAATTTCCTGTTTTTACACATTAAACTGTGCTTAAGATGAGGTAGAGACAGTTCATTTGGGTTATTCAAAACATTTAACCTTTACTAAAATATAAAGAAAATTAAATAAAATTTATAACTGTAAATTTCCTTGTGATTACTTTTTAGTTTTAGACCTAAAATTGTCTAATAAACATAAATTGGTCGGCTGAGTAACTGCTTATTCAATAGATAATTATACCTTTCAACCACAGTAAATAAATTATAGGCAGTATGATCTTTCCCTATCTCACCCATTATAAAAACCCGGACCGAGGTGCGAGTGCTCCAGAGAACGTAGAAACATAAGCGACATTAGATATGTTCACGGGTAGACAAGTCAGATTTCTCTTGAGCGAGAAACGGCTTCAACGTTCGAACACTATATTTTGAAGAAACTAATTTTAAATTAATATATCTCAATAAATATATGAAAATCGGTAATTAGTAGTGTAATGTTATTATTAGATGTTTTTAGGAATTAAAAGTAGGCTTCGAAGTCTTAAATTGGTTTCAAAGGCATTTTGAGAAAGTTTCTGCCAAAATACGCGTTCCAGGGTAATTGGCGGCTGATGGCAGATCAAATGAGAGGAGCTGTTTGTATGCACGAATGCAAGAAGAAGTGGGAGGAGCTGTTTGTTCGCACCGAGAATGAAGAGCCAGAAATTATCTGCGGTATACTTACTGCTATATCTTTATACTGTGCTTTCAACATATACCACCGTCATCGAAGATATCTTCAGCGCCCTTCGAACATTCGACGAAGTTTTCATTTGTGAAATGCCTAGTTTTCAGCAGTTTTGAGGGTGGTTGGTGGCCAAATCTACTTTGAAACAGCTAAAAAGTAGATGGCGATATTGTTCTATAAAACTTGTAAATTTTCGAACACTCCTGTGAGTACACTTTAAAATGTGCTTAAGTCGAAGTACATGCTGTCATTCAACTTGGCCCCGATAAGTTTTGGCACTGTAACTGAACTTTACAAGAGTAGGCTTATTGAATTTTAGGAGACTGTAAGTTGGACTGTCTTACAGTTGCTCTAAGCCCAGTGGCTTAGAGCCTATCTTTCGAATTCGAAAGATGTGAGTTCAAGCCACTTTGCGGTAACCATTGACTGTAAATGGTAAGTAAATGTAAATGACTGTAAATGTAAATGATATTGACTGTAAATGGTTAGTAAATACTAAGCTTTTACAGTCAATATCCCAAAAACCATTAAAAAGACTGTATATAATACTACAAATATAAAAGGTCCGAGCAGGCTTTTCAGCTTCATAACGGAGAGGCTGACCACTTCTTTCAATAGTGAATAAGTTACTTTTTGAGCTCCTTTATGATGGATTCGGACTGGTCCAGCACCGTCGGTTCTGGAAAACTTAAATAACAGTTTCCAAAAAAGGCATTTTCCGTCCTGAGAAATGACTGAAGCCCGTGGTTAACGTCCACGTAGTCCACTACGCAGCTCTATCGTATAAATACTGCTCAGTTATACTATTTGAAAATCGTGTTTCTAACACCAAAATCTTAGAGCCATATAGGCATCAAACAGTTCGTGGTAACTGTATACTGTATAATTCGGTTACTCAATAGTGGACTCCTTACTTAAGTAAGGGACTCCTTACTTACAGTTCGTTACCACGAACTGTTTGATCAAACAGTTCGTGGTAATGAACTATACAGTAAGAGCGATTAGTCTCAATATTAACCGAAACTCTAAAAACAGTATTTTGATACCAATAGATACATCAAAAGAATAGAATTTTTATGATGATTTTAAATATGTAAGTTTCAACAAGTTTAGTTTTAGCCATCAAAAGTTACGAGCCTGAGAGAATTTTCCTTGTTTTAGAAAAAAGTTACATAAAGGATCGATATAGGTTCATCATACGTGATGTTGGTCAAGTAGTTGTTAATACAAGTTTTGTTTAGACTTTAACTTGAAAAATGTGTAAAAATTGTCTGTGGAAGGAATTGAACCTGCGATTACAGTAAGGACTAAACTGCAGCCAATAGTGACTGAAGTGATAAGTAAAAGAAAAAGAGTTTTTTTTTGGTATCAAACAGTTCGTGGTAACGAAACTCTAAAAAATGGAATTTTAATATCAGTAGATACATCAAAGGAATGGGAATTTTATGCTACTTTCAAATATATAAATTTCATCAAGTTTACTCATAACCATCAAAAGTTACTAGCCTAAGAAAATTTGCCAGATTTTCAAAGAAAGGAAGAAACACCCCCTGAAAATCCTAAAATCTTAATGAAAATCACACCATCAGATTCAGCGTATCAGAGAACCTTACTGTAGAGGTTTCAGACTCCTATGTGCAAAAATTAGGAATTTTCTTTTTTTTGCCAGAAGAACGATCACGCATGCGTGTTTATTTGCCCCTTTTTTACCAGGGGTGATGGTATCGACCCAGTGTTTCTAGAATTTTGCGAGAGGGCTTATTTGAACAGAAATTAAGGTTTCTAGTGCATTCTTTAATTTTAAAAAATTGAAATTAAAAATAGAACCACTTTTTACAAAAAATTGCATTTTTGATCTCTTTTCATACTGCAGTCTTTTCAAAGATATTTGATTTTTTTTATTACGTAAGGAATCATGTGAAAGCTTGACCAATGATGTCATAATTGTTGTTTGTAGCAAGGTCGTCTCTTACTACTCCAATTAAGAAAAAGCCATAGGGTTTTTCCTGTTTGTAATTATTAAATAGTTCATGGTAGCAAACTGTATAGCAAGAGTGACTTGTCTCAATAGTAACGGAAACACTAAAAAACGGGATTTTGATAACAATAGATACATCAAAAGAATCAGATTTTTATGCTAATGCAGTAAAGTACGACATATCTATGTCGTTCATGCTTAAGATGAAGTAGATACAGTTCATTCGGGTTTTTCAAAACATTTAACCTTTACTAAGAGATCAAGAAAATTAAATAAAATTTATAGCTGTAAATTTCCTTGTGATTACTTTTTAGTTTTAGACTCTAAAATCGTCTAATAAACATAAATTGGTCGGCTGAGTAATTGCTTATTCAATAGATAATTATACCTTTTAACCACTGTATATGTAAACCATTCCCTATCTTACCCATTATAAAAACCCGGACCGAGGTGCGAGTGCTCCAGAGAACGTAGAAACATAAGCGACATTAGATCTTTTCACGGGTAGACAAGTCAGATTTCTCTTGAACGAGAAACAGCTTCAACGTTGGAACACTATATTTTGAAGAAACTAATTTTAAATTAATATATCTCAATACATATAAGAAAATCAGTAATTAGTAGTCCAATGTTATTATTAGATGTTTTTAGGAATTAAAAGTAGGTTTCGAAGTCTCAAAATGGTTTCAAAGGCATTTTGAGAAAGTTTCTGCTAAAATACACGTTCCAGGGTAATTGGCCACTGATGGCAGAACAAATGAGAGGAGCTGTTTGTACGCGCTAATGCAAGAAGAAGTGGGAGGAGCTGTTTTTTCGCACCGAGAATGAAGAGCCAGAAATTGTCTGCGGTAAACTTACTGCTATATCTCTATACTGTGCTTTCAACATACACCACCGTCATCGCAGATATCTTCAGCGCCTTTCGAAAATTCGACGAAGCGCGAACATTCGACAAGTTTTCATTTGTGAAATGCCTACTTTTCAACAGTTTTGAGGGTGATTGGTAGCCAAATCTATTTTGAAACAGCTAAAGAGTAGATGACGATTTTGTTCTATAAATTTTGTAAATTTTCGAAAACTCCTGTGAGTACACTTTAAAATGTGCTTAAGTCGAAGTACAGGCGTTCATTCAACTTGGCACCGATAAGTTTTGGCACTGTAACTGAACTTTACAAGAGTATACTTATTGAATTTTAGGAGACTATAAGTTAGACTGTCTTTATTTTAAATCAAAGATTTCTTTTTAAATGATAGTTGGTAGCTGTTAAGGTGCCTTTTTGTAATTCAGTTGTAAGGAAAAATGCCTGTTCCTATCGTTTTCACCGTCACTGTCTATTCTTGTGCTGAGCATCATGAGAACGCTAATTTTGTCTTATCGTTCCTTCTCTGGCCTTTAGTGTCAGGAATAAGAAATGACATCACTTGTTATCTTGGAATTTTGCGGGAGTCTAAAGAGATAGAAAAATCCTTTTTTAAATACGGCTTCTCTGATCTTTTAGTCAGAGAGATAAATTGATATTCTATCGAAACCTTAATAGTGTAGCTAGGAACACTTTAGAGATGAAGAGATTAACACGGGAATTTTTTCCTGGGAATTTCAAATGTGACAGCGCAGGGATGCCAAAACAAAAGGAAAACGCAGAAATTATGTTTACAGATTATTTGGGCGAAACTGTTTGAGACATTTTAGAAGGTGATTTGGGCGAAACCGTTTGAGACATTTTAGAAGATGATTTGGGTGAAACCGTTTGAGACATTTTAGAACATGATTTACGCGATACCGTTAGAGTCATTTTAGAAGATGATTTGGGCGAAACAGTTTGAGACATTTTAGAAGATGATTTAGAAGATGACTTGGGGTGAAACTCTGTGGTCGTTATAATACACAAGTTCCATTTGAAAAATGTTGTGAGGTCCACTACCCAACCTTGTGAGGTCCCAATACCTCAACCCCAAAGGCCCCCCTCAAACCCTAAAGGGCCCCAAAGTCCCCCCCAGGCCTCCAAAGGCTCCCGGGCCCCCAAAGGGCCCCCGGGCCCCCAAATTCCCCCGGATCCTCAAATGCTCCTGGGTCCCAAAAGGCCCCCGGAAACCCAAAAGCCCCAAAGGGCCCCTAAACTTTTTTGCCCCCCATTTTTTAATACTTTTTTATTTGCGCATTTTGAGACAAAAAAGGGCCCCATCCCCCACACTTTTTGGCTCCCCCTCCCACCATTAGTGTGTTGTTGTGGTTTTCCTTGTCACAATTACATTCCCTTGATTTTTAAAAGTTCATTTGGATTTCTTTAGTTGAAATGCAAGAGTTGGAATATTTCAGTAGTGTTTGGTCGTTGTTTACATTATCTATGATACATTCTCTTGATTTTTCAAAATTAAATTGAATTTCTTTCGTTGAAATGCAAGAGTTGGAATATTTCAGTTCTGTTTTGATATGGTTTACCCTGTCATAATTACATTCTCTTGATTTTTCCAAGTTCATTTTGGATTTCTTTCATTGAAATGCAAGAGTTGGAATATTTCAGTAGTGTTTTGTCGTGGTTTACCTTGTCACAGTTACATTGCCTGGATTTTTCAGAGTTCATTTTGAATTTCTTTCGTGAAATACAAGAGTTGAAATATTTCACTAGTGTTTTGTCGTGTTTCACTAGTGTTTTTCAAAGTTCATTTTGGATTTCTTTCGTTGAAATGCAAGAGTTGGAATATTTCAGTTGTGTTTTGTCGTGGTTTACCGTGTCACAGTTACATTCTCTTGATTTCTCAAAGTTCATATTGAATTTCGTTCGTGAAATGCAAGAGTTGGAATATTTCACTAGTGTTTTGTCGTGGTTTACCGTGTCACAGTTACATTTTCTTGATTTTTCAAAGTTCATTCTGGATTTCATTTGTTGAATCCGGGTTGCAGCGGTAGCTAGCAACCTAGTAAGAGACGATCACCTCCAATGTCAAGAAATATAAAACCCCCCAACTCCTAAAAAAAGAGTCAGATCAAAACAAAAAGTACACCATTAGAACCGCCTTGTCCGAATCCTCTATAAAGGAAACTTACCTCCCTTTGGCTTGAATAACAAAGAAAATATATTGGCTTGAAAATCAAGAAAATTGACTTTTACCACGTTATTCTCCACAAACGGGATATTTTTTTCTTTCCGCTTTTTCTTTCTGCTCAGCTAGCTGGGCACTGGAAAATCATAGAGAGCTGTATAATAGCTCATTTTAAAGGAAATTGCAACATCTAGTCACTTTTGTATTTAAAAATAAAATACTTTTTAAAGTAGAATCAATTTTGTCAAAAAAATTGCATTTTTGATGTATTTTCATACTGCAGTCTTTTCAAAGATATTTGAATTTTGAAGCAATAAAACAGTCCATGTAATGAACTCTATAGTAATAATAGCTACTTGTCTCAATAGTAACCGAAACTCCTGGAACCAAAATTTTCTTTTTTGGCTTAATCGCTAAAATTATTATGTAAACTGCAAAAATATTTATGATGCCTAATCAGTAATAGTAATTTTTTAATTTAAACAACAAAAATACATGAAAATTCTAAAATTAGTTTTGCTTTTTGTCTCCTGGAAGAAATTTTTTTTTCATCTCAGTTCAAATTTATTATTGTATCCTGTAACCCGTAAAGTACATATCTCCATATTATTGTCTCATAATTGCAATTATTTTAGTTTTCAGTCCAGAATCACTAAACTTATTATTTAAACTGCAAAAATATTTATGGTGTCTAACCAATAATACTAATTTTGTAATTCAAACAAGATAAATACCTGAAAATTTTAAAATTAGTTTTGTTTTATGCTAGGTTTTAGATACTCGACACGGGATTTTGTGTGCTTAATAATTTTATTAAGCACACGATCACCTCCAATGTCAAGAAATATAAAACCCCCCAACTCCTAAAAAAAGAGTCAGATCAAAACAAAAAGTACACCATTAGAACCGCCTTGTCCGAATCCTCTATAAAGGAAACTTACCTCCCTTTGGCTTGAATAACAAAGAAAATATATTGGCTTGAAAATCAAGAAAATTGACTTTTACCACGTTATTCTCCACAAACGGGATATTTTTTTCTTTCCGCTTTTTCTTTCTGCTCAGCTAGCTGGGCACTGGAAAATCATAGAGAGCTGTATAATAGCTCATTTTAAAGGAAATTGCAACATCTAGTCACTTTTGTATTTAAAAATAAAATACTTTTTAAAGTAGAATCAATTTTGTCAAAAAAATTGCATTTTTGATGTATTTTCATACTGCAGTCTTTTCAAAGATATTTGAATTTTGAAGCAATAAAACAGTCCATGTAATGAACTCTATAGTAATAATAGCTACTTGTCTCAATAGTAACCGAAACTCCTGGAACCAAAATTTTCTTTTTTGGCTTAATCGCTAAAATTATTATGTAAACTGCAAAAATATTTATGATGCCTAATCAGTAATAGTAATTTTTTAATTTAAACAACAAAAATACATAAAAAGTCTAAAATTAGTTTTGCTTTTTGTCTCCTGGAAGAAATTTTTTTTTCATCTCAGTTCAAATTTATTATTGTATCCTGTAACCCGTAAAGTACATATCTCCATATTATTGTCTCATAATTGCAATTATTTTAGTTTTCAGTCCAGAATCACTAAACTTATTATTTAAACTGCAAAAATATTTATGGTGTCTAACCAATAATACTAATTTTGTAATTCAAACAAGATAAATACCTGAAAATTTTAAAATTAGTTTTGTTTTATGCTAGGTTTTAGATACTCGACACGGGATTTTGTGTGCTTAATAATTTTAAATCTTGAAAAAATATGGTCTCACGCGAGTGGAAAAAAAGAAAGAATAACCAAAAACAATATCAAAATAGAACAATCCAAATTTCTACTAATAGAAAACTTTACTACACAAAAAATAAAGCTAACATCCTGAAATATAAGAAAAGTTTATTTAAAAGAGATAAAAATGCCACCAAACGCAATAAAGCTCGAGCACGCGTAAGGATTGCTACTAAGATGTCTTGTGATCCAGGATTTAAGAAAATGAAATATGACAGAGCAAAACAGAGGTATCTTACGGATCAGGGGTATCGAGAAGGGAAAATTGAGACAGCGAAACAAAAGAGCAAGGAACGGTATGATAACGATATAGATTACCGAAACAAACATAAGAAAAAAGTTGCTACCAGAATAATGGGTAGATACTGGGGTGACAAAAGCTATAATGAAAAAATTAAATTCTCTGCGAGGTTGTACCGAAGAACGCATAAGGACAAAGGGAAAAATTACATTCAGAAATACAAGAAGATGGCAAAAATGCAGGCTGATCTTTGTAAATTGAGAAACATTTTACGCATGTTTTATCGGGATCACGATTACAGTAAGGACCAATGTCTATCTCATAGTACCTGATGCATCGGGGAAAAGAAAAAGAGGTCTTTGGAATATATGACGTCATACATGGTTACATTTGATTATAAATATACAATTATAACGTCATTCATCAAGCTTGTACACGAAAATGCAGTTTTTTTTGTAAAAATCTATATGATCCGAGTTGCATTGGTAGCTAGCAACCTAGTAAGAAATCCGTGTTGCAGCGGTATCTAGCAACCTAGTAAGACACGATCACGCCCCATAGTAAAAACTAAAGTAACCCATAACTCCTGAAAATAGATTCAGATCAAAACAAGAAGTACACTATTATTCATTATTAGGATCGAAATATTTTTACAATTAGGAGGTAATCGACACCTATTTGATTCCAACAGAGATTTTATTTCTTACACTATAACGTCATGCACCCACGCTTTCTGAGTCTTAAAATTTTCATTTTAACTTTTCTTCACTTTTCAACTTTGCAATAGCAAAAATAACGTATATTCAAGCTTTCAAGAAACATAACATAAAAACAATATTTAGACATGACTAAAAAGTTTTAATAAGAGCTTAAAAAGAAACAAAACAGTAACTAATTGCTTGTTTAACTTTAGTTTTGAACCAAATTCAGCAGAAAACAATGGAAAATAAGATTTTACTATTTCTACTTTCGTGACTCCGACATTTTGAGGGACAATTTTCTTTTAGAAGAGATTCAGAAAAATGATGAAGGTCGGATTCCTATGGAAATTTTGTTGAAATTCAAACGACTAGTGTCTCTGTCGGATAATCCGTTAGTAGTAGCTAGGGCATGGAGAAAGTCTGAATCTGGTTTGATTGAAGTTTCTGAGGATGGCATGAAAATCAAAAGAGTAAAGCCTATACGAGAAATTACAGATGAGATTAAGAGAGAAATTGCTTTGAGAACAGTCTACTGTAAAGGCATTAATAAATCTGCAACACTGGATGAACTATTGGAGTTTTTTTATTTTGGGGATGTTGAAAAAATCACAATGAGGTACTATGGATCGAAAAAAGAACCGCACTTTAAAGATACTACATTAGTTGAATTTAAGACTAGAGAGGATGCTGAAACTTTTCTGAAACAAGAGAATGTTAAGCATGAGGATGTTTCTTTGTTCAGACAGTGGTATGATGATTGGTCAGCTGAAAAGCACAAATGGCTAAGTAAAAAGGAAGCAATGAAGAAAGAGAAACTTGACAGGAAAGAGAAAGAAAAGGAGAATCAGATAAAGGAATTGACAGAAGCAACTGAACACGGTTCAATTATACTTATCACAGATCTTGATAAGAGTGTTTCCTGGAACAATATTAAAGATAAATTCAAAACTCTTGTTGACCCAAGTGAAATTAAATTTGTAGACACTATTAACAAGGATGGTGAAGTTGCTGGTTATGTACGTTTGACTAATGATGTAAAAACCAAAGATTATAATAAAGAACGAGCTCTTTCCCATACTAAATAAATCTATACTAATTAATGATATAGTAATGATTTGATTTTTTATTACATAAAGGACCGATATAGATCATCATAAATGGTATTAGTCAATTAGATTTTTTATATCAGGGTTGCAGCGGTAGCTAGCAATCTAGTAAGAGACGATCACGTCAAATATTATGAAATATAAAAACCCATAGCTCCTAAAAAAAAGTGAAATCAAAACAAAAAGTATACCATTAGAACCACCATGTCTGAAACCTCTGTATTGGAAACCTTCTGTCATTTGGCTTTAACAGCAAGGGAATCAAGCTTGAAAACAGCTTGAAAATCAAGAAAAGTGGCAGCTACTACAGTATTTTGCCTAAACGGCATATTTTTTCTTTCTTCTTTATCTTCCACAGATAGCTTGGCACTGGAACATCGTAGAGAGTTGTTCAATGTATAATAAAGAACGACCTCTTGCCTATACTAAATTTTATACGCCACTTAATTATAGTATAGGTTAGTACTTCAACAGATAGCATGGCACTGGAACATCGTAGAGAGTTGTTCAATGGCTCATTTTAAAGGAAATTATAATAAAGATCGAACCCTTCCTTATACTAACTTGCGTAGGCAACTTCATTATAGTTAAGATTACAGTATTATATTTATATTACGACAATACAAAAGGTATGAGAAAAAAGTGCAAAACTCTGTAAACTGCAAAAATATTTAGAATGTTTGAGTAATTTTACAATAAAGATCGACACCTAGCCCATGTTAACTGAAACGTAAATAGGGATTATGTAATTTCCATCAATATCATGGCTGCAGAGATGGTTGAAACCTAGTAAAGAATTGTAATAAAGATCGAACTCTTCGCTATACCAACTTGCGTAGGCAACTTCACTATAGTTAAGATTACAGTATTTATATTATGACAATGCAAAAGGTATGAAAAAAAGTGCAAAACCCTGTAAACTGTAAAAATATTTAGAATGTTTGAGTAATCTGGGTTGCAGCGGTAGCTAGCAACATAGTAAGAGACGATCACGTCCAATGTTAAGAAATATAAAAACCCCTAACTCCTAAAAAAAGAGTCAGATCAAAACAAAAAGTACACCATTAGAGCCGACTTGTCCGAAACCCCTATAAAGGAAACTTCCTGCCCTCTGGCTTGAATAACAAAGAAAATATATTGGCTTGAAAATCAAGAAAATTGACTTCAACCACGTTATCCACGTCAACCACGAAATTAGATTATTGTTTCTGAAGACTTCATTAAATAATACCATTGTGCCATGACGTCATGAAATGAAATCATTACGTCGTGACGTCATAATTACTATATAAGAAACGTCAAAACTGTAAATGGTCTCATTCATGAATACATAATGGTTAGATCAAAGAAATATATAAAGAACGACCTTTTGCCTATATTAATTAAAATTAAAGTTTTTAGATCTATATCCAGGTTGCAGCGGTAGCTAGCAACCTAGTAAGAGACGATCACGTCCAATGCTAAGAAATATAAAAACCATTAGTTCCTAAAAAAGGAGTCAGATCAAAACAAAAAGTACACCATTTGAACCGTCTTGTCCGAAACCCCTGTATAGTAAAATTTCTGTCCCTTGACTTGAACAGCAAGGGAAATATATTGGCTTGAAAATCAACAAAAGTGGCAGCTACTACAACATTCTGCCTAAACGGGATATTTTTTTTTCTTTTTTTCTTTTGTATCCAGAAATAGCTTGGCACTGGAACATCGTAGATAGTTGTTCAATGGCTCATTTTAAAGGAAATTAATTGGGTTAAAAATCTATTGTAACTAAAATAAATTATTTCTAAAAGAGAATAAAGTTTTCCACCAAGAACTGCATTTTTGATGTCTTTTCACACTGCAGTCTTTCAAACATAATCGTATACCAGCGGTAAGATTTGAACCCACGCCTCCGAAGAGACTGGTGGCTAACACCAGTGCCTTAGACCACTCGGCCAGGCTGCCTCTCATAAATAATATAGATGTGAATCTGGGTTGCAGCAGTAGCTAGCAACCTAGCAAGAGACGATCAGTCCAATGCTAAGAAATATAATCCTGGTTGCAGCGGTAGCTAGCAACCTAGTAAGATCCGGGTTGCAGCGGTAGCTAGCAACCTAGTAAGAGACGATCACGTCCAATGTTAAGAAATATAAAAACCCATAGTTCTTAAAAAAAGAGTCAGATCAAAACAAAAAGTACACCATGAGAACCGCATTGTCCGAAACCCCGGCAGAGTAAAATTTCTGTCCCTTGGCTTGAACAGCAAGGGAAATATATTGGCTTGAAAATCAAGAAAAGTGGCAGCTACTACAACATTCTGCCTAAACGGGATATTTTTTTCTTTTTTCTTTTTTTTTTTCTTTTGTATCCAGAGATAGCTTGGCACTGGAACATCGTAGAGGGTTGTTCAATAGCTCATTTTAAAGGAAATTAATTGGGTTAAAAATCTATAGTAACTAAAATAAATTATTTCTAAAAGAGAATAAATTTTTCCACCAAAAACTGCATTTTGATGTCTTTTCACACTGCAGTCTTTCAAACATAATCGTATACCAGCGGTAAGAATTGAACCCACGCCTCTGAAGAGACTGGTGGCTAACACCAGTGCCTTGGACCACTCGGCCAGGCTGCCTCTCATAAATAAATATATATGTGAATTTGGGTTGCAGCAGTAGCTAGCAACCTAGTAATAGACGATCAGTCCAATGCTAAGAAATATAAAAACCCAAAACTCCTAAAATTGAGTCAGATCAAAACAAAAGTACATCATTAGAAATACCTTGTCTGAAACCCTACTAGATAAATAATGAACGTCATCATAGTTTTATATTAGAGCTATGACGTGAATAGAGTGACGTCATAATTAGTATATAAGGAAAGTCAAAACTGAAAATTCTTTCATTCTTGATTAGAATAATGGTTAGATCAAAGCAGGCTATACGCAAGTTGAAGAAAGAGTACTACACAAACAACAGAGATAGTAACTTGAAAAGAAAAAAGCAAAGGTATTCAACCGACCAGGTGTATCGAGAAGTAATAATTGAGAGAGCAAAACAAAGGTATTCAACCGACCAGGCGTATCGAGTCCGGGTTGCAGCGGTAGCTAGCAACCTAGTAAGAGACGATCACGTCCAATTATAGTAAAGAACGAACTCTTGCCCTTAGTTACCTATGTCTTGTCAAATTAGCTAATTAATTTCACCTGATTTTGTTTTAAAATTTACATTAAAAGACGATCATTGGAATAAAAAATTATTGCATACATTGGACTTAGTTAGCTACTTGATCGTTTGATGTTCGTCTCTTACTATTTTAAAGAAGAAAAAGCCGTAAGCTTTTTCATGTTTGTTATCCGGGTTGCATCGGTAGCTAGCAACCTAGTAAGAGACAATCACGCCCCATAGTAAAAACTAAAGTAACCCATAACTCCTGAAAAAAGATTCAGATCAAAATCTCGGTTGCAGCGGTAGCTAGCAACCTAGTAAGAGACGATCACGTCCAATGTTAAGAAAAATAAAAACCCATAGTTCCTAACAAAGGAGTCAGATCAAAACAAGTACACCATTAGAACCGCCTTGTCCGAAACCCCTGTATAGGAAACTTTCAGTTCCTTGGCTTGAACAGCAAGGGAAATATATTGGCTTGAAAATCAAGAAAATTGACTTTAACCACGTTATTCTCCCCAAACGGGATATTTTTTTCTCTTTTCTTTTTTTCTTTTCCACAGATAGCTTGGCACTGGAACATCGTAGAGGGTTGTTCAATAGCTCATTTTAAAGGAAATTAATTGGGTTAAAAACCTTTTGTAACTAAAATAAATTATTTCTAAAAGAGAATAAATTTTTCCACCAAAAACTGCATTTTCGATGTCTTTTCACACTGCAGTCTTTCAAACATATCCGGGTTGCAGCGGTAGCTAGCAACCTAGTAAGAGACGATCACCTCCAATGTCAAGAAATATAAAACCCCCAACTCCTAAAAAAGAGTCAGATCAAAACAAAAAGTACACCATTAGAACCGCCTTGTCCGAATCCTCTATAAAGGAAACTTACCTCCCTTTGGCTTGAATAACAAAGAAAATATATTGGCTTGAAAATCAAGAAAATTGACTTTTACCACGTTATTCTCCACAAACGGGATATTTTTTTCTTTCCGCTTTTTCTTTCTGCTCAGCTAGCTGGGCACTGGAAAATCATAGAGAGCTGTATAATAGCTCATTTTAAAGGAAATTGCAACATCTAGTCACTTTTGTATTTAAAAATAAAATACTTTTTAAAGTAGAATCAATTTTGTCAAAAAAATTGCATTTTTGATGTATTTTCATACTGCAGTCTTTTCAAAGATATTTGAATTTTGAAGCAATAAAACAGTCCATGTAATGAACTCTATAGTAATAATAGCTACTTGTCTCAATAGTAACCGAAACTCCTGGAACCAAAATTTTCTTTTTTGGCTTAATCGCTAAAATTATTATGTAAACTGCAAAAATATTTATGATGCCTAATCAGTAATAGTAATTTTTAATTTAAACAACAAAAATACATGAAAATTCTAAAATTAGTTTTGCTTTTTGTCTCCTGGAAGAAATTTTTTTTTCATCTCAGTTCAAATTTATTATTGTATTCTGTAACCCGTAAAGTACATATCTCCATATTATTGTCTCATAATTGCAATTATTTTAGTTTTCAGTCCAGAATCACTAAACTTATTATTTAAACTGCAAAAATATTTATGGTGTCTAACCAATAATACTAATTTTGTAATTCAAACAAGATAAATACCTGAAAATTTTAAAATTAGTTTTGTTTTATGCTAGGTTTTAGATACTCGACACGGGATTTTGTGTGCTTAATAATTTTAAATCTTGAAAAAATATGGTCTCACGCGAGTGGAAAAAAAGAAAGAATAACCAAAAACAATATCAAAATAGAACAATCCAAATTTCTACTAATAGAAAACTTTACTACACAAAAAATAAAGCTAACATCCTGAAATATAAGAAAAGTTTATTTAAAAGAGATAAAAATGCCACCAAACGCAATAAAGCTCGAGCACGCGTAAGGATTGCTACTAAGATGTCTTGTGATCCAGGATTTAAGAAAATGAAATATGACAGAGCAAAACAGAGGTATCTTACGGATCAGGGGTATCGAGAAGGGAAAATTGAGACAGCGAAACAAAAGAGCAAGGAACGGTATGATAACGATATAGATTACCGAAACAAACATAAGAAAAAAGTTGCTACCAGAATAATGGGTAGATACTGGGGTGACAAAAGCTATAATGAAAAAATTAAATTCTCTGCGAGGTTGTACCGAAGAACGCATAAGGACAAAGGGAAAAATTACATTCAGAAATACAAGAAGATGGCAAAAATGCAGTCTGATCTTTGTAAATTGAGAAACATTTTACGCATGTTTTATCGGGATCACGAAAAGTATTCGAAATTACAGATTAAAATTCTCTTTGAAAGACCGGATGCTGTTGAAAAGTCAGCTAGAAATGCTTTGGCAAAGCTTCATGGCAATATCCAAAAGAAATGTTGTCAGTTTAACGAAAAGCTTCCAAGGTATGGATTGGCAACTGCGGAACAGTTTATAGATGCAATGGAAAATGTTCGACAACACAGTGAATATACGGAGGCGTACTTCTTAGAAAATTCGTATATTAATTTTGGAAGGAGCAATTGCAGTTTATGTAGCAGCAATAAAAATATATATACAAGCATACCTATCAACAGCGAAGGAAAAGCAATGTTTTTCAATTATGGCGAAAACGAGCCTGTTAGGGTTATTAGTAAATGTGTTTGTAAGACTAATGATTTAGAACAAATTCCTGGAACACCGACTCAAGAAAAAAGCATTTCTAACTGTGTTTTAAACAGTTCGTTTAGTTCTATTATAATAAAGATCCAACTCTTGCCTATACTAACTGGTATGGGTCGCTTAACTATAGTGTAGGATTGTAAAGTTATATTTAAAGTCAACAAATTAAAAATTCTCTACAACGGAGAATCGAACCCTGATGGCCCTCGTGACAAGCGGTTATGTTTACCATTGTACTATTGGATACTCATGATGAATATGTTACATATAAGACATGATAAAAATGGTTAACTTACTAAGAAAATTAAATAAGGAATCGGTCTGGTTAATTATAAATGGGGATTATGTAAGTTTCATCGATAGCATGGCTGTAGAGATGGCCAAAACCTAGTAAAGAATAAATCGTGGCACATATTGGGTTTAGTTTGATCCGGGTTGCAGCGATAGCTAGCAACCTAGTAAGAGACGATCACGTCCAATGTTAAGAAATATAAAAACCCATAGTTCCTAAAAAAGGAGTCAGATCAAAACAAAAAGTACACCATTAGAACTGCCTTGTCCGAAACCCCTGTATAGGAAACTTTCTGTCCCTTGGCTTGAACATTTTTACATTAAAAGACGATCACTGAAATAACAAACCATTCCATACATTGGACTTAGTTAGCTACTTAATTGTTTGAGTTTCGTCTCTTATTATTTAAAAGAAGAAAAAGCCGTAGGCTTTTTCCTGTTTGTATTTATAGTTAAAAAACAAACTCAAGTCCAAAGAAACTGAACACTGTGGTTCATTTCCGGGTTGCAGCGGTAGCTAGCAACCTAGTAAGAGACGATCACGTCTAATGTTAAGAAATAAAAAAAACCATAGTTCCTAAAAAAGGAGTCAGATCAAAACAAAAAGTACACCATTAGAACCGCCTTGTCCGAAACCCCTGTATAGGAAACTTTCTGTCCCTTGGCTTGAACAGCAAGGGAAATATATTGGTTTGAAAATCTAGAAAGATGGTAGCTACTACAACATTCTGCCTAAACGGGATATTTTTTCTTTCTTTCTTTTGTTTCCAGAGATATCTTGGCACTGGAACATCGTAGAAAGTTGTTCAATGGCTCATTTTAAAGGAAATGAATTGGGTTAAAAAGCTTTTGTAACTAAAAAAATTATTTTAAAACAGGATAAATTTTTCCACTAAAAACTGTATTTTTTATGTCTTTTTATACTGCTGTCTTTTCAAAGACATTTGATTTTTGAATATAATAAAGATCGAATTCTTCCCTATACTAACTTGCATAGGCAACTTCACTATAGTTAAGATTACAGTATTTATAAGAGTTAAAATTTATATTAAAGGACGATCATTAGAAAAGCACACCATTGCATATATTGGACTGAGTTAGTTTTTCAGTTTTCCGGGTTGCAGCGGTAGCTAGCAACCTAGTAAGAGACGATCACGTCCAATGTTAAGAAATATAAAAACCCATAGTTCCTAACAAAGGAGTCAGATCAAAACAAAAAGTACACCATTAGAACCGCCTTGTTCGAAACCCCTGTATAGGAAACTTTCTGTCCCTTGGCTTGAAGAGCAAGGGAAATATATTGGCTTGAAAATCAAGAAAATTGACTTTAACCACGTTATTCTCCCCAAACGGGATATTTTTTTCTTTTTTTTTCTTTTTCTTTTCCACAGATAGCTTGGCACTGGAACATCGTAGAGGGTTGTTCAATAGCTCATTTTAAAGGAAATTAATTGGGTTAAAAATCTATAGTAACTAAAATAAATTATTTCTAAAAGAGAATAAATTTTTCCAATAAAAACTGTATTTTTGATGCAGTGACGTCATAATTACTATATAAGAAACGTCAAAACTGTAAATGGTCTCATTCATGAATACATAATGGTTAGATCAAAGCAAGCTACACGCAAGTTAAAAAATCAGTACTAAAAAATCAAGAAAAGTGGCAACTACTACATTATAATAAAGATCGAACTCTTCCCTATACTAACTTGCATACGCAACTTCACTATAGTTAAGATTACAGTATTTATATTATGCATCATTATAAATTATAAAAGGTTCAAATGTTCGAAGATTATAGAGTTAAAAATTTTCCCACCCCGGGAATCGAACCCGAGCCTGTTAAGTGAAAGTTAACTATCCTAGCCACTAGACCATATTGAACCATAATGAAGTATGATTTAAGAGCCATATGCGTATTATTATTTCACCATACCAATTATAATAAGGCCAAAACAAAATCGTCGACTTGCAACCTTACTTTTGACACATTAGTTAAATCTTCATCAGGCTTAAAAAATGTTTTGCTAGTTTTAAATGAAAGAACGAACCTTAGTCCATATCCGGGTTGCAGCGGTAGCTAGCAACCTAGTAAGAGACGATCACCTCCAATGTAAAGAAATATAAAACCCCCCAACTCCTAAGAAAAGAGTAAGATCAAAACAAAAATTATACCATTAGAACCGCCTTGTCCGAATCCTCTATAAAGGAAACTTACCTCCCTTTGGCTTGAATAACAAAGAAAATATATTGGCTTGAAAATCAAGAAAATTGACTTTTACCACGTTATTCTCCACAAACGGGATATTTTTTTCTTTCCGCTTTTTCTTTCTGCTCAGCTAGCTGGGCACTGGAAAATCATAGAGAGCTGTATAATAGCTCATTTTAAAGGAAATTGCAACATCTAGTCACTTTTGTATTTAAAAATAAAATACTTTTTAAAGTAGAATCAATTTTGTCAAAAAAATTGCATTTTTGATGTATTTTCATACTGCAGTCTTTTCAAAGATATTTGAATTTTGAAGAAATAAAACAGTCCATGTAATGAACTCTATAGTAATAATAGCTACTTGTCTCAATAGTAACCGAAACTCCTGGAACCAAAATTTTCTTTTTTGGCTTAATCGCTAAAATTATTATGTAAACTGCAAAAATATTTATGATGCCTAATCAGTAATAGTAATTTTTTAATTTAAACAACAAAAATACATGAAAATTCTAAAATTAGTTTTGCTTTTTGTCTCCTGGAAGAAATTTTTTTTTCATCTCAGTTCAAATTTATTATTGTATCCTGTAACCCGTAAAGTACATATCTCCATATTATTGTCTCATAATTGCAATTATTTTAGTTTTCAGTCCAGAATCACTAAACTTATTATTTAAACTGCAAAAATATTTATGGTGTCTAACCAATAATACTAATTTTGTAATTCAAACAAGATAAATACCTGAAAATTTTAAAATTAGTTTTGTTTTATGCTAGGTTTTAGATACTCGACACGGGATTTTGTGTGCTTAATAATTTTAAATCTTGAAAAAATATGGTCTCACGCGAGTGGAAAAAAAGAAAGAATAACCAAAAACAATATCAATAATAGAACACAATATCCAAAACAATTGGATAATAGAACAATCCAAATTTCTACTAATAGATTATAATAAAGATCGAACTCTTCCCTATACTAACTTGCATAGGCAACTTCACTATAGTGAAGATTACAGTATTTATATTATACATCATTATAAATTATAAAAGGTTCGAATGTTCGAAGATTATAGAGTTAATCCGGGTTGCAGCGGTAGCTAGCAACCTAGTAAGAGACGATCACCTCCAATGTCAAGAAATATAAAACCCCCCAACTCCTAAAAAAAGAGTCAGATCAAAACAAAAAGTACACCATTAGGACCGCCTTGTCCTAAAACTCTATAAAGGAAACTTACCTCCCTTTGGCTTGAATAACAAAGAAAATATATTGGCTTGAAAATAAAGAAAATTGACTTTTACCACGTTATTCTCCACAAACGGGATATTTTTTTCTTTCCGCTTTTTTTTTCTGCTCAGCTAGCTGGGCACTGGAAAATCATAGAGAGCTGTATAATAGCTCATTTTAAAGGAAATTGCAACATCTAGTCACTTTTGTATTTAAAAATAAAATACTTTTTAAAGTAGAATCAATTTTGTCAAAAAAATTGCATTTTTGATGTATTTTCATACTGCAGTCTTTTCAAAGATATAATAAAGATCAAACTCTTCCCTATACTAACTTGCATACGCAACTTCACTATAGTTAAGATTACAGTATTTATATTTTTTTACATTAAAAGACGATCACTGAAATAACAAACCATTCCATACATTGGACTTAGTTAGCTACTTGATTGTTTGAGTTTCGTCTCTTACTATTTAAAAGAAGAAAAAAGCCGTAGGCTTTTTCCTGTTTGTATTTATAGTTAAAAAACGAACTAAAGTCCAAAGAAACTGAACACTGTGGTTCATTCATATTATCTTCATTATTTTAGCTAGAATGTAAATAAACAAATTCGTTTTTAAATTTTAAATTGAAAAGATAGTGCTTTTAATTCAACATATTAAAAGTTCTTCCCGACGGGGAATCGAACCCCCTTCTCGCAAGTAAAAAGTGGGCATACTTACCATTAGACTATCGACGACTTATAAAATAAAAGTTACATATAAGATATGATAACAATTTTTTAATCCGGGTTACATAAAGGCTCGATCATCGAATTTTCCGGGTTGCAGCGGTAGCTAGCAACCTAGTAAGAGACGATCATTACATTAAAGAACGAACTTTAGTCCATAGTTTATATTAAAGGACGATCATTAGAAAAGCACAACATTGCATATATTGGACTGAGTTAGTTTTTCAGTTTAGAATCGCTAAAGTTTTTCCGGGTTGTTACATAAAGGCTCGATCATCGAATTTAAGCTGAAACTAAGTAAAGGAAAATTATGCCTCCATATATTCACAGTGATGTATAAGATTTCCCATTACATCTGTAAACTGTTCCACAGTTGCCGGTCCATACCTTGGAAGCTTTTCACTAAACATGCAACATTTCTTTTGGATATTCCTATGGAGTTTTGCGAAAGCATCTCTAGCTGACTTTTCAACAAAATCTATTCTTTCAGAGATATCCGGGTTGCAGCGGTAGCTAGCAACCTAGTAAGAGACGATCACGTCCAATGTTAAGAAATATAAAAACCCATAGTTCCTAACAAAGGAGTCAGATCAAAACAAAAAGTACACCATTAGAACCGCCTTGTCCGAAACCCCTGCATAGTAAAATTTCTGTCCCTTGGCTTGATCCGGGTTGCAGCGGTAGCTAGCAACCTAGTAAGAGACGATCACCTCCAATGTCAAGAAATATAAAACCCCCCAACTCCTAAAAAAAGAGTCCGATCAAAACAAAAAGTACACCATTAGAACCGCCTTGTCCGAATCCTCTATAAAGGAAACTTACCTCCCTTTGGCTTGAATAACAAAGAAAATATATTGGCTTGAAAATCAAGAAAATTGACTTTTACCACGTTATTCTCCACAAACGGGATATTTTTTTCTTTCCGCTTTTTCTTTCTGCTCAGCTAGCTGGGCACTGGAAAATCATAGAGAGCTGTATAATAGCTCATTTTAAAGGAAATTGCAACATCTAGTCACTTTTGTATTTAAAAATAAAATACTTTTTAAAGTAGAATCAATTTTGTCAAAAAAATTGCATTTTTGATTTATTTTCATACTGAAGTCTTTTCAAAGATATTTTAATTTTGAATCTATAAAAAATTCCATGTAATTAACTCTATAGTAATAATAGATACTTTTCTCAATAGTAAAAGAAACTCCTTGAACAAAAATTTTCTTTTTTTGATTAATCTCTAAAATTATTATTTAAACTTCAAAAATATTTATGATGCCTAATCAGTAATAGTAATTTTTTAATTTAAACAACAAAAATACATGAAAATTCTAAAATTAGTTTTGCTTTTTGTCTCCTGGAAGAAATTTTTTTTTCATCTCAGTTCAAATTTATTATTGTATCCTGTAACCCGTAAAGTACATATCTCCATATTATTGTCTCATAATTGCAATTATTTTACAGTAAAGAACGAACCTTAGCCCTTAGTAACAGAAATACGAATATCTAGGTTCCAGCCGTAGCTAGCAACCTATTAATTACATAATCCAGGTTGCAGTGGTAGCTAGCAACCTAGTAAGAAATTCCAAATTAAAAGATAATCATTAGAAGAAAAACCATTGCTTATATTGGACTTATTTAGCTGCCTGATTCTTTAAGGTTCGTCTCTTACTATTCCAAAGAAGAAAAAGTGGTAGGCTTTTTCCTGTTTTTCATAATACATTAAATCCGGGGTGCAGCGGTAGTCCGGGTTGCGGCGGTAGCTAGCAACCTAGTAAGAGACGTTACAGTAAAGAATGATCTCTCGCCAATAGTAACTGATATACGGTGGCTCCAGGGGTAGCTACATCCGGGCTGCAGCGGCAGCTAGCAACCTTAGTAAGAGTTAAAGTAAAGAACGATCTCTTGCCAATAGTAACTGATAAACGGTGGCTCCAGGGGTAGCTACAAGTACATAAAATGATCGATATGGTTCATCGTAAATGCAGAATATGTAAGTTTCATCAGATATAATTTCATGATCAAGATTGATCAATGACGTCATTATCATAGGTATTACCCAGATTGTCTCTTACTATTCAATTAAGATTTTTCCTGTTTGTAATTTCACAGTATCTGGATGTAGTGGTAGTCCGGGTTGTAGCGGTAGCAAGCAATCTAGTAAGAGACGATCAAGCTCAATAAAAAAAAAAAAATTTCCGGGTTGCAGTGGTAGTTAGCAACCTAGTAAGAGACGAGCACGTCCAATGTTAAGAAGCATAAAAATCCATAACTCCTAAGAAAAAGTCACATCAAATCCGGGTTGCAGCGATAGCTAGCTACCTAGTAATCTGGGTTGCAGCGGTAGCTAGCAACCCAGTAAGAGACGATCACATCCAATGATAAGAAATATTAAAACCCCTAACTCCTAAAAAAGAGGCAGATCAAAACAAAAAGTACACCATTAGAACCACCATGTGTGAAACCCCTATAAAGGAAACTTACTGTCCTTTGGCTTGAATAACAATCCGGGTTGCAGCGGTAGCTAGCAACCTAGTAAGAGACGATCACGTCCAATGTTAAGAAATATAAAAACCCATAGTTCCTAACAAAGGATTCAGATCCAATTCAAAAGTACACCATTAGAACCGCCTTGTTCGAAACCCCTGTGTAGTAAACTTTCTGTCCCTTGGCTTGAACAGCAAGGGAAATATATCGGCTTGAAAATCAATCCGGGTTGCAGCGGTAGCTAGCAACCTAGTGAGAGACGATCACGTCCAATGTTAAGAAATATAAAAACCCATAGTTCCTAAGAAAGGAGTCAGATCAAAACAAAAAGTACACCATTAGAACCGCCTTGTCCGAAACCCCTGTATAGGAAACTTTCTGTCCCTTCGCTTGAACAGCAAGGGAAATATATTGGCTTGAAAATCAAGAAAATTGATTTTAACCACGTTATTCTCCCCAAACGGGATATTTTTTTCTCTTTTCTTTTTTTGTATCCAGAGATAGCTTGGCACTGGAACAGCGTAGATAGTTGTTCAATGGCTCATTTTAAGGGAAATTAATTGGGTTAAAAATCTATAGTAACTAAAATAAATTATTTCTAAAAGAGAATAAATTTTTCCACCAAAAACTGCATTTTGATGTCTTTTCACACTGCAGTCTTTCAAACATAATCGCATACCAGCGGTAAGATTTGAACCCACGCCTCCGAAGAGACTGGTGGCTAACACCAGTGCCTTGGACCACTCGGCCAGGCTGCCTCTCATAAATAAATATATATGTGAATTTGGGTTGCAGCAGTAGCTAGCAACCTAGTAAGAGACGATCAGTCCAATGCTAAGAAATATAACAAAACTCCTAAAAATAGAGTCAGATCAAAATAAAAGTACATCATTAGAATTACCTTGTCTGAGACCCTACTAGATAAATAATGAATGTCATCATATTTTTATATTAGAGCTATGACGTGAATAGAAAAACACGAAATTTTATTGTTGTTTCTGATGACGTCATGAAATAATATTATTGCGCCATGACGTCAATAAAATCATTACGCCGTGACGTCATAATTACTACTTAAGAACGACAAAGATGTAAATTCTCTCATTCTTGATTAGAAAATAATGGTTAGATCGAAGCAAGCTATACGCAAGTTGAAAAAACAGTACTTCACAAACAACAGAGATAGTATCTTTAAAAGAAAAAAGCAAAGGTATTCAACCGACCAGGCGTATCGAGAAGTAATAATTGAGAGAGCAAAACAAAGGTATTCAACCGACCAGGCGTATCGAGAAGTAATAATTGAGAGAGCAAAACAAAACAGCAAGATGTGTTATCACAATGATGAAGATTATAAACATGCAAAAATTGAGACAGCCAAACAAAAGTTCAAGGAGAGTTATCACAATGATGAAGATTACCGCATCCAATATAAGAAAAACCAAAAGCAAAGGTATTCAACCGTCTAGGTGTATCGAGAAGTAAAAATTGAGACAGTCAAACAAAAGATCAAGGAGCGTTACTGGGGTGACAAAATCTATAATGAAAAAATTAAATTCTCTGCGAGGTTGTACCGAAGAACGCATAAGGACAAAGGGAAAAATTACATTCAGAAATACAAGAAGATGGCAAAAATGCAGGCTGATCTTTGTAAATTGAGGAATATTTTACGCAAGTTTTATCGGGATCACGAAAAGTATTCAAAATTACAGATTAAAATTCTCTTTGAAAGAGCGGATGCTGTTGAAAAGTCGGCTAGAAATTCTTTGGCTAAGCTTCATAGTAATATCCAAAAGAAATGTTGTCAGTTTAACGAAAAGCTTCCAAGGTATGGATTGGCAACTGCCGAACAGTTTATAGATGCAATGGAAAATGTTCGACAACACAGTGAATATACGGAGGCGTACTTCTTAGAAAATTCGTATATTAATTTTGGAAGGAGCAATTGCAGTTTATGTACAATAAAGAATGACACCTTGCCCATGTTAACTAAAACATAAATAGGGATTATGTAATTTCCAATAGTATCATGGCTGTAGAGATGGCTGAAACCTAGTTACAATAAAAAACGATCATTGGAATAACAAAAATTGCATACCTTTGGAATTAGCTAGCTACTTGATTATTTGAGACTCGTCTCTTACTATTTATAAGTAAGTAAGTGTAATCTATTACACTATTTATAAGTAACACTTACTATTTATAAGTAAGTGTGTAATCAGTTTATTATCATAGGCAGCGCGCTAGCACTGCCTTAGTAAAGAACGGTTGCAGCGGTAGCTAGCAACCTAGTAAGAGACGATCACGTCCAATGTTAAGAAATATAAAAACCCATAGTTCCTAACAAAGGAGTCAGATCAAAACAAAAAGTACACCATTAGAACCGCCTTGTCCGAAACCCCTGTATAGGAAACTTTCTGTCCCTTGGCTTGAACAGCAAGGGAAATATATTGGCTTGAAAATCAAGAAAATTGACTTTAACCACGTTATTCTCCCCAAACGGGATATTTTTTTCTTTTTTTTTCTTTTCCACAGATAGCTTGGCACTGGAACATCGTAGAGGGTTGTTCAATAGCTCTTTTAAAGGAAATTAATTGGGTTAAAAATCTATAGTAACTAAAATAAATTATTTCTAAAAGAGAATAAATTTTTCCACCAAAAACTGCATTTTTGATGTCTTTTCACACTGCAGTCTTTCAAACATAATCGTATACCAGTTATCCGGGTTGCAGCGGTAGCTAGCAACCTAGTAAGAGACGATCACGTCCAATGTTAAGAAATATAAAAACCCATAGTTCCTAACAAAGGAGTCAGATCAAAACAAAAAGTACACCATTAGAACCGCCTTGTTCGAAACCCCTGTATAGGAAACTTTCTGTCCCTTGGCTTGAACAGCAAGGGAAATATATTGGCTTGAAAATCAAGAAAATTGACTTTAACCACGTTATTCTCCCCAAACGGGATATTTTTTTCTTTTTTTTTTCTTTTCCACAGATAGCTTGGCACTGGAACATCGTAGAGGGTTGTTCAATAGCTCATTTTAAAGGAAATTATAATAAAGATCGAACTCTTCCCTATACTAACTTGCATAGGCAACTTCACTATAGTGAAGATTACAGTATTTATATTATACATCATTATAAATTATAAAAGGTTCGAATGTTCGAAGATTATAGAGTTAATCCGGGTTGCAGCGGTAGCTAGCAACCTAGTAAGAGACGATCACCTCCAATGTCAAGAAATATAAAACCCCCCAACTCCTAAAAAAAGAGTCAGATCAAAACAAAAAGTACACCATTAGAACCGCCTTGTCCGAATACTCTATAAAGGAAACTTATCGCCCTTTGGCTTGAATAACAAAGAAAATATATTGGCTTGAAAATCAAGAAAATTGACTTTTACCACGTTATTCTCCACAAACGGGATATTTTTTTCTTTCCGCTTTTTTTCTGCTCAGCTAGCTGGGCACTGGAAAATCATAGAGAGCTGTATAATAGCTCATTTTAAAGGAAATTGCAACATCTAGTCACTTTTGTATTTAAAAATAAAATACTTTTTAAAGTAGAATCAATTTTGTCAAAAAAATTGCATTTTTGATGTATTTTCATACTGCAGTCTTTTCAATATAATAAAGAACAAACTCTTCCCTATACTAACTTGCATACGCAACTTCACTATAGTTAAGATTACAGTATTTATATTTTTTTACATTAAAAGACGATCACTGAAATAACAAACCATTCCATACATTGGACTTAGTTAGCTACTTGATTGTTTGAGTTTCGTCTCTTACTATTTAAAAGAAGAAAAAGCCGTAGGCTTTTTCCTGTTTGTATTTATAGTTAAAAAACGAACTAAAGTCCAAAGAAACTGAACACTGTGGTTCATTCATATTATCTTCATTATTTTAGCTAGAATGTAAATAAACAAATTCTTTTTAAATTTTAAATTGAAAAGATAGTGCTTTTAATTCAACATATTAAAAGTTCTTCCCGACGGGGAATCGAACCCCCTTCTCGCAAGTAAAAAGTGGGCATACTTACCATTAGACTATCGACGACTTATAAAATAAAAGTTACATATAAGATATGATAACAATTTTTTAATCCGGGTTACATAAAGGCTCGATCATCGAATTTTTACATTAAAGAACGAACTTTAGTCCATAGTTTATATTAAAGGACGATCATTAGAAAAGCACAACATTGCATATATTGGACTGAGTTAGTTTTTCAGTTTAGAATCGCTAAAGTTTTTCCGGGTTGTTACATAAAGGCTCGATCATCGAATACAGTAAAGAACGATCTCTCGCCCATAGTAATATATGATGGATCCAGGGGTAGTCCGGGTTGCAGCGGTAGCTAGCAACCTAGTAAGAGACGATCACATCCAATGTTAAGAAATATAAAAACCCCTAACTCCTCAGAAAATCCGGGTTGCAGCGGTAGCTAGCAACCTAGTAAGAGACGATCACGTCCAATGTTAAGAAATATAAAACCCCATAGTTCTTAAAAAAAGAGTCAGATCAAAACAAAAAGTACACCATTAGAACCGCCTTGTCCGAAACCCCTGCATAGTAAAATTTCTGTCCCTTGGCTTGAACAGCAAGGGAAATATATTGGCTTGAAAATCAAGAAAAGTGGCAGCTACTACAACATTCTGCCTAAACGGGATATTTTTTTCTTTTTTTCTTTTTTTTTTCTTTTGTATCCAGAGATAGCTTGGCACTGGAACATCGTAGAGGATTGTTCAATAGCTCATTTTAAAGGAAATTAATAGGGTTAAAAATCTATAGTAACTAAAATAAATTATTTCTAAAAGAGAATAAATTTTTCCACCAAAAACTGCATTTTGATGTCTTTTTACAATAAGGAACGAACTCTTCCCTCTATTATCTTACGTAGACAGCTTAACTACAGCATAGGCTTGTACATTTGTATTTAAAGTCAAGACATTTTCATAGAAATCCAAGCTGCAGCGGTAGCTAGCAACCTAGTAAGATAGAGTAAAGAACGACCTCTTGCCTATACTAAATTTTCATAGGCCACTTACGTACAGTATAGTCTAGTACAGTTATATTTAAGGTCATTATATTAAAATTTTCCATTAAAAGACGATCATTGGAATAAAAACCAATTACATGCATTGGATTTAGTTCGCTACTTGATCCGGGTTGCAGCGGTAGCTAGCAACCTAGTAAAGACGATCACGTCCAATGTTAAGAAATATAAAAACCCATAGTTCTTAAAAAAAGAGTCAGATCAAAACAAAAAGTACACCATTAGAACCGCCTTGTCCGAAACCCCTGCATAGTAAAATTTCTGTCCCTTGGCTTGAACAGCAAGGGAAATATATTGGCTTGAAAATCAAGAAAAGTGGCAGCTACTACAACATTCTGCCTAAACGGGATATTTTTCTTTTTTTCTTTTTTTTTTCTTTTGTATCCAGAGATAGCTTGGCACTGGAACATCGTAGAGGGTTGTTCAATAGCTCATTTTAAAGGAAATTAATTGGGTTAAAAATCTATAGTAACTAAAATAAATTATTTCTAAAAGAGAATAAATTTTTCCACCAAAAACTGCATTTTGATGTCTTTTCACACTGCAGTCTTTCAAACATAATCGTATACCAGCGGTAAGAATTGAACCCACGCCTCTGAAGAGACTGGTGGCTAACACCAGTGCCTTGGACCACTCGGCCAGGCTGCCTCTCATAAATAAATATATATGTGAATTTGGGTTGCAGCTTTATAATAAAGAACGAACTTTAGTCTATACTAACTGAATGGTTTATGATAAATATTATCCAGGTTGCGGCGGTAGCTAGCAACCTAGTAAGCGACGATCACGTCCAACTTTAAGAATCCAGGTTGCAGCGGAAGCTAGCAACCTAGTAAAAGACGATCAAGCCCCATAGTAAAAACTAAAGTAACTCCTGAATAGAAAAAAGAACGACCTCTTGCCTATACTAAATTTTATAGGCCACTTAGCTATAGAGTTATAATAAAGATCGAACTCTTACCTATACTAACTTTTATACGCAACTTCACTATAGTTAAGATTACAGTATTTATATTTTTTTACATTAAAAGACGATCACTGAAATAACAAACCATTCCATACATTGGACTTAGTTAGCTACTTGATTGTTTGAGTTTCGTCTCTTACTATTTAAAAGAAGAAAAAGCCGTAGGCTTTTTCCTGTTTGTATTTATAGTTAAAAAACGAACTCAAGTCCAAAGAAACTGAACACTGTGGTTCATTAATATTATCTTCATTATTTTAGCTAGAATGTAAATAAACAAGTTTCTTTTTTAAATTTTAAATTGAAAAGATAGTGCTTTTAATTCAACATATTAAAAGTTTTCCCCGACGGGGAATCGAGCCCCCTTCTCCCAGGTAACAAGTGGGCATACTTACCATTAGACTATCGAAGACTTATAAAATAAAAGTTACATGTAAGATATGATAATAATTTTTTAATCCGGGTTACATAAAGGCTCGATGATCGAATTTTTACATTAAAGAACGAGCTTTAGTCCATAGTTTATATAAATATATTGGACTGAGTCAGTTTTTCAGTTTTTATAATAAAGAATCACTGAAATAACAAACCATTCCATACATCGACTTAGTTAGCTGCTTGATTGTTTGAGTTTCGTCTCTTACTATTTAAAAGAAGAAAAAGCCGTAGGCTTTTCCTGTTTGCATTTATAGTTAAAAAACGAACTCAAGTCCAAAGAAACTGAACCCTGTGGTTCATTCATATTATCTTCATTATTTCAGCTAGAATGTAAATAAACAAGTTTCTTTTTTAAATTTTAAATTGAAAAGATAGTGCTTTTAATTCAACATATTAAAAGTTCTCCCTGACGGGGAATCGAACCCCATTCTCCCAGGTAACAAGTGGACATGCTTACCATTAGACTATCGAACACTTATAAAATAAAAGTTACATATAAGATATGATAATAATTTTTTAATCCGGGCTGCAGCGGTAGCTAGCAACCTAGTAAGAGACGATCACGTCCAATGTTAAGAAATATAAAAACCCATAGTTCTTAAAAAAATATTAGGATCGAAGTTCTATTGTGTTGAAATTTCCAACAGTTTACAATAAAAGACGATCATTTAAGTAACAAACAATTGCATACATTGGAATTATCTAGCTACTAGATTGTTAGAGACTCGTCTCTTACTATTTCAAGAAGTAAAAGCCGTAGGCTTTTTCCTTTGTGTAATCAGTTTCCGGGTTGCAGCGGTAGCTAGCAACCTAGTAAGAGACGATCACGTCCAATGTTAAGAAATATAAAAACCCATAGTTAATATAAATAGTTAATATAAACTATTAAATAGTTAAATAGTTAATAAATAAATAGTTAATTAACTATTAAATAGTTAATATAAACCCATAGTTAATATAAAATATCCCTAAACGGGATATTTTTTTCTTTTTCTTTTTTTTTCTTTTGTATCCAGAGATAGCTTGGCACTGGAACATCGTAGAGGGTTGTTCAATAGCTCATTTTAAAGGAAATTAATTGGGTTAAAAATCTATAGTAACTAAAATAAATTATTTCTAAAAGAGAATAAATTTTTCCACCAAAAACTGCATTTTGATGTCTTTTCACACTGCAGTCTTTCAAACATAATCGTATACCAGCGGTAAGAATTGAACCCACGCCTCTGAAGAGACTGGTGGCTAACACCAGTGCCTTGGACCACTCGGCCAGGCTGCCTCTCATAAATAAATATATATGTGAATTTGGGTTGCAGCAGTAGCTAGCAACCTAGTAAGAGACGATCAGTCCAATGCTAAGAAATATAAAAACCCAAAACTCCTAAAAATAGAGTCAGATCAAAACAAAAGTACATCATTAGAAATACCTTGTCTGAAACCCTACTAGATAAATAATGAACGTCATCATAGTTTATATTAGAGTTATGACGTGAATAGAGTGACGTCATAATTAGTATATAAGGAAAGTCAAAACTGAAAATTCTCTCATTCTTGATTAGAATAATGGTTAGATCAAAGCAGGCTATACGCAAGTTGAAGAAAGAGTACTACACAAACAACAGAGATAGTAACTTGAAAAGAAAAAAGCAAAGGTATTCAACCGACCAGGCGTATCGAGAAGTAATAATTGAGAGAGCAAAAGAAAACAGCAAGATGTGTTATCACAATGATGAAGATTATAGACATGCAAAAATTGAGACAGCCAAACAAAAGATTACAATAAAGAACGAACTCTTGCCTATACTAACTTGCATAGCCAACTATGTTATAGGCTTGTACAGTTTTATTTAAAGTTAATATGTTAAAAAGTCCCTCCAACAGGGAATTGAACCCCAATTACATGCGTAACAAGCAGCTATGCTTCCCGTTGTACCATCGAAGACTTCTGAAAAATAAGTTACATATAAGACATGATAAAAAATTTGTTAATACACTAAAAAATTATATAATTAATCTGTTTGGTCAATTATAAATCCGGGTTGCAGCGGTAGCTAGCAACCTAGTAAGAGACGATCACCTCCAATGTTAATACAATAAAGAACGACACCTTGCCCATGTTAACTAAAACATAAATAGGGATTATGTAATTTCCAATAGTATCATGGCTGTAGAGACGGCTGAAACCTAGTTACAATAAAAAACGATCATTGGAATAACAAAATTACAATAAAGAACGACACCTAGCCCATGTTAACTGAAACATAAATAGGGATTATGTAATTTCCATCAGTATCATGGCTGCAGAGGTGTCCGAAACCTAGTAAAGAACAAACCATTACAGTAAAGAACATTTCATGTTAAAGATTGATCATTGATGCCATAATCCGGGTTGCAGCGGTAGCTAGCAACCTAGTAAGGGACGATCACGTCCAATATTAAGAAATATAAAAACCCCTAACTCCTAAATTACATTAAAAGACGATCATTGGAATAACAAACAATTGCATACATGGGAATTAGTTACCTCATTGATTGTTTGAGGTTCGTCTCTTACTATTTCAAAGAAGAAAAAGCCATGGGCTTTTTCCTGTTTGTAATCAGTTTGTTTGTAGTAAAGAACAACCTCTGCCCCATGTCAAGTGAAATAATCTATTGACAAGTTGCTTCTCTAAGTTATGTTATATTAAGGCAAGTACCGGTAAAAGAAATTTGGTATTGCTGATTTTCTAAAAGTGATTTCTTCTAAGCCTCAAAGTTTTTGTTTTATTTTTAAAGGTTTTAAAAAAGAAAACAAAATAAATCTAAAGTTAACTCAAAGAAAATCACTACTGTTTACGATTTTCAATGTACCAATGCATATTTCCGTTTTGACCCCCCCCGAAGAAAAAAAAGGCACATACCCTTTCTGTAACATTATAATAAAGAACGAATATTTTACCGATTCTCTACTAATAACCATATATGACGTAATAAGTGACATGACGTAATATCTAAAACCTATTGTGTACTAATAACCATATATGACTTAATGAGTCACGTGACGTAAAAATTGAAAAAATTAATTTTTATTTTATTTTCGTTTTTAGTTCAGAATCGCTAAAGTTATAAACTTCAAAAGTATTTATGGTGACTGAAAAACAGTTTTAATCTTTTAATTTAGACTAGAAAAATACCTGAAAATTTAAAAATTAGTATAATGTTTTGTTAGGTTCTTAATACTTGATACGTGACTTAAAAATTCAACTAATGGTTACATAATGGTTTCAATCAAGCAAGATACACGCAAGTTAAAAAAACAGTACTACCAAAAAAACAGAGACAGCATCTTGAAAAGAGAAAAGCAAAGGTATTCAACCGACCAGGCGTATCGAGATGCAAAAATTGATAGTGACAAACAGCGTTATTATAAGGATGTAGGTTATAGACGTGCAAAAATTGAGACAGCCAAACAAAAGATTAAGGAATGGCATGATAATGTTGAAGATTACAGAGAAGCAACAATTGAGACAGCCAAACAAAAGAGCAAGGAACGGTATGATAACGATATAGATTACCGAAACAAACATAAGAAAAAAGTTGCTACCAGAATAATGGGTAGATACTGGGGTGACAAAAGCTATAATGAAAAAATTAAATTCTCTGCGAGGTTGTACCGAAAAACGCATAAGGACAAAGGGAAAAATTACATTCAGAAATACAAGAAGATGACAAAAATGCAGGCTGATCTTTGTAAATTGAGAAACATTTTACGCATGTTTTATCGGGATCACGAAAAGTATTCAAAATTACAGATTAAAATTCTCTTTGAAAGAGCGAATGCTGTTGAAAAGTCGGCTAGAAATGCTTTGGCAAAGCTTCATAGTAATATCCAAAAGAAATGTTGTCAGTTTAATGAAAAGCTTCCAAGGTATGGACTGGCAACTGCGGAACAATTTATAGATACAATGGAAAATGTTCGACAACACAGTGAATATACAGAGGCGTACTTCTTAGAAAATTCGTATATTAATTTTGGAAGGAGCAATTGCAGTTTATGTAGCAGCAATAAAAATATATATACAAGCATACCTATCAGCGGCGAAGGAAAAGCAATGTTTTTCAATAATGGCGAAAACGAGCCTGTTAGGGCTATTAGTATATGTGTTTGTAAGACTAATGATTTAGAACAAATTCCTGGAACACCGACTCAAGAAAAAAGTATTTCTAACTGTGTTTTAAACAGTTCTTTTAGTTCTTTAATATTTGGCAAAAAATTCTCTGTGTAGTAGAACAAACTGTCCTGAAAAGAACGAGACAACTATTGAAAAATGCTCTGAATCTAGATCTGACAAGGAAATTATGATGGCTGAAGTCACCTATAACAATCTGAGTAAACATTCAAAACCAAAAATTGGGCAGCAGGTTACTTGCCAATGTCACCCTGATATCTGCAAGCTCTATCCGACGGATATTGAATTATGTCAAATTCTTTTTGATATCCTTGAAAATAATATAGCATTAAAATTTTCAACTGACAATTATAATAAAGAACAACCTTTTGCCTATACTAAATTTTATACGCCACTTAATTATAGTATAGGTTTTACATAAAGGATCAATCTAGTTTAATATATATGCTAGAGTAAAGAGTGAACTCAATCCAGGTTGCAGTGGTAGCTAGCAACCTAGTAAGAGACGATCACGTCCAATGTTAAGAAATATAAAAACCCATAGCTCCTAAAAAAAAATAGTCAGATCGAAACAAAAAGTATACCATTCGAACTACCTTGTCCAAAATCCTTATATGGGAAACTTTCTGTCATTTGACTTTAACAGCAAGGGAAATATATTGGCTTAAAAATCAAGAAAAAGTGTCAGCTACTACAGCATTCTGCCCTAACGGTATCTTTTTTTCTTTTTATCTTTTCCACATCCGGGTTGCAGCGGTAGCTAGCAACCTAGTAAGAGATGATCACGTCCAATGCTAAGAAATATAAAAACCCCTAACTCCTAAAAAAAAGAGTCAGATCAAAACAAAAAGTACACCATTAGAACTGCCTTATTCGAAACCCCTGTATAGTAAAATTTCTGTCCCTTGGCTTGAACAGCAAGGGAAATATATTGGCTTCAAAATCAAGAAAAGTGGCCGCTACTACAACATTCTGCCTAAACGGGATATTTTTTTTTCTTTTTTCTTTGTTTCCAGAGATAGCTTGGCACTGGAACATCGTAGATAGTTGTTCAATAGCTCATTTTAAAGGAAATTAATTGGGTTAAAAATCTATAGTAACTAAAATAAATTATTTCTAAAAGAGAATAAATTTTTCCACCAAAAACTGCATTTTTGATGTCTTTTCACACTGCAGTCTTTCAAACATAATACCAGCGGTAAAATTTGAACCCACGCCTCCGAAAAGACTGGTGGCTAACACCAGTGCTTTGGACCACTCGGCCAGGCTGCTTACATTAAAAGACGATCATTGGAATAACAAACAATTGCATACATTGGAATTAGTTAGCTACTTGATTGTTTGAGGTTTGTCTTATTATTTCAGAGAAGAAAAGCCGTAGGCTTTTTCCTGTTTTTAATCAGTTTTTACATTAAAAGATGATCATTTGAATAACAAACAATTACATACATTTGAATTAGTTAGCTACTTGATTGTTTGAGGTTTTAAAGTAAAGAACGAATTTTACAGTAAAGAACAATCTCTCTCCCATACTAACTGATTATATGGTGGTTCCAGGTGTCGTTACATTTACAGTAAAAAACGATCGCTCATGCATAGTAACTGATATATGGTGGTTCCAGGGGTAGTTACTTGTGGTTCGTATCTTACTATTTCAAAGAAGAAAAAGCCGTAGGCTTTTTCCTGTTTGTAATGATATAGCATAAAACGGATTCCAAGTTGTAACTGACGTCATCCTGGTTGTTATAGTAAAGAACAAACTCTTGCCCTTAGTTATATTTATGTCTTTTCATACTGCAGTATTTTCAAAGATATTTGATTTTTGTACATAAATCATAATCGTATACCAGCGGTAAGATTTGAAACCACGCCTCCGAAGAGACTGGTGGCTAACACCAGCGCCTTTGACCACTCGGTCACGCTGCCTCTCATAACTATATATTTGAATCCGGGTTGCAGCAGTAGGTAGCAGCTAGTAAGGGACGATTATTCCAATGCTAAGAAATATAAAAACCCAGAACTCCTAAAAATAAAGTTAGAACAAAAAAAAAGTTACAGTAAAGAACGATCTCTCGCCCATAATAGCTGATATAAGGTGGTTCCAGGGGTAGCTATCCGGGTTGCAGCGGTAGCTAGCAACCTAGTAAGAGACGATCACGTTCAATGTTAAGAAATATAATAACTCCTAAAAAAAGAGTCAGATCAAAAATTACACCATTAGAACCGCCTTGTCCGAAACCTCTGTATAGGAAACTTTCTGTTCCTTGGCTTGAACACCAAGGGAAATATATTGGCTTGAAAATCTAGAAAAGTGGCAGCTACTACAACATTCTGCCTAAACGGCATATTTTATTTTCTTTCTTTTAAACAGATGGCTCGGCACTGGAACATCGTAGAGAGTTGTTGAATGGCTCATCCGGGTTTCAGCGGTAGCTAGCAACCTAGTAAGAGACAATCACGTCCAATGTTAAGAAATATAAAAAAAAATATAGCTCCTAAAAAAGAGTAAGACCAAAAAAAAAGTACACCATTAGAACCGCCTTGTCCGAAACCCCTATATAAGAAACTTTCTGTCCCTTGGCTTGAACAGCAAGGGAAATATATTCTCTTGAAAATCAAGAAAAGTTGCAGCTGCTACAACAATCTGCCTAAACAGGATATTTATTTTTCTTCTTTTTTTCTTTTCCACAGATAGCTTGGCACTGAAACATGGTAGAAAGTTGATCAATGGCTCATTTTAAAGGAAATTAATTGGGTTAAAAATCTTTTGTAACTAAAATAAGTTATTTCTAAAAGAGAATAAATTTTTCACTAAAAACTGCATTTTTGATGTCTTTTCATACTGCAGTCTTTTCAAAGATTAATGAAAAACTTTTTCCACAAAATAAGCTTTTCAAAGAAAAGTAAAGAACTTCATTAATCAAAAAATGAGCAAAAATAAAATCAAATAATCTACCAAGCTCGAAACTACCACAAATCAGCATCGATAAATAAATGAAACCCAAAACGAACAGAAATTACAATAAATAACCGAGTCAAACTCAAAACTATCAGAAATTAACATTAGTTGGGCGCAAAACCCCTATGCCTTCCCAAGGCCAGAACAAAATTTGCACTTTACTGAATAAATACAAATGAATGTGCAGCAACCTAGTAAGAGACGATCACGTCCAATGTTAAGAAATATAAAAAAGCATAATCCTAAAAAAAGAGTCAGATGAAAACAAAGTATACACCGTTAGAACCGCCGTGTCCGAAAACCCTGTATAGGAAACCTTCTGTTATTTCGCTTGAACAGCAAGGGAAATATATTGGCTTGAAAATCAAGAAAAGTGGCAGCTATTACATAAACGATCGACACTGTAAATTGGAATGTTGTAAGCATCATCGTTATCATGGTTTTATTTATAGCTGATTTACAAACTAAAATAAATCGACCGCGGATGGACTTGAACCACCATTAGAGTATAAGATGACACTGTTTTCTTGAACTAGACAGACAACTAGTCAAATCTTCAATAATATCTGAAAAACATCGTTACCTCCTAAACCGTTATTCCCGCCAAAATATTACTTTAGGAACTTGTTTATTTTCAGCTTTTTATAATAAAGAACGACCTTTTGCCTATACTAAACTTTATACGCCACTTAATTACAGTATAGGTTAGTAATTCCACAGATAGACTGGCACTGGAACATCGTAGAGAGTTGTTTAATGGCTCATTTTAAAGGAAATTAATGGGGTTAAAATTCTTTTGTAATTTTATAATATTATATTAAAAGACGATCATTACAAGAATAAACCATTGCACACATTGGACTTAGTTTGCTGCCTGATTCTTTGAGAGTCGTCTCTTACTACTTCAAAGAAGAAAAAGCCGTAGGCTTTTTCTTGTTTGTAATGATATAGCATAAAACGGATTCCAAGTTGTAACTGACGTCATCCTGGTTGTTATAGTAAAGAACCAACTCTTGCCCTTAGTTACCTACTATGTCATGTCAAATTAGCTAATTAATTTCATCTAATTTTGTTTAAAAATAATTCCCACACCGAGATTCAAACCCAAGACAATTAATTGAAAGCCAACTACCCTAAACCACTAAACCATATAAGATATATATAGGAAGCTAATTAATTGTTTTATGATCTCTTATAGCATAAATTTCATCGGATATAGCTGAAACCTAGTAAAGAACAAACCACGGCACATAGTAACTATTTCCGGGTTGCAGCGGTAGCTAGCAACCTAGCAAGAGACGATAACGTCCAATGTTAAGAAATATAAAAACCCCTAACTCCTAAAAAAAGATTCAGATCAAAACAAAAATTACACCATTAGAACTGCCTTGTCCAAAACCCCTATAAAGGAAATTTACCGCTCTTTGGCTTGAATAACAAAGAAAATATATTGGCTTGAAAATCAAGAAAATTGACTTTAACCACGTTATTCTCCACAAACGGGATATTTTTTTCTTTCCGCTTTTTTTTCTCCTCACCTAGCTGGGCACTGGAAAATCATAGAGAGCTGTATAATAGCTAATTTTAAAGGAAATTGCAACATCTAGTCACTTTTGTAATTAAAAATAAAATACTTTTTAAAGTATTTTACAATAAAGAACGACACCTAGCCCTTATTAACTAATTATATTAAAGGACGATCACTAGAAGAGCAAACCATTGCATATATTAGGCTTAGTTAGCTGCCTGAGTCTTTGAGGTTCGTCTCTTACTATTCCAAATAAGAAAAAGACGTAGGCTTTTTCCTGTTTGTAATAGTATATTATTAATTACTGTATTTCTAATGACCGTATCAGGGTTTATACAAAGAATCCGGGTTGCAGCGGTAGCTCGCAATCTAGTAAGAGACGATCGCGTCCAATGTTAAGAAATATAAACACCAATAACTCCTAAAATAGACAGATCAAAACAAAAAGTACTCCATTAGAACCGCCATGTCTGAAACCCCTGTATAGGAAACTTTCTGTCATTTGGCTTGAACAGCAAGAGAAATATATTGGCTTAAAAATCAAGAAAAGTGGCAGCTATTACAGCTTTCTGCCTAAACGGCATCTTTTTTTCTTTCTTCTTCTTTCTTTTCCACAGATAGCTTGGCACTGGAATATCGTAGAGAGTTCTGCAATGGCTCATTTTAAAGGGAAATCTCTAGATCTAGTGCCATTTGTACTTAATTTTTTTTTTAAATAGAATCAATTTTGTACGAAAAAGTTAATTTCTTATGTACAATATTGATCAATGACGTCGTAGTCGTTGGATGTAGTTAGTACATAAAGGCTCGATCATCGAATAAAGCTGAAACTAAGTAAAGGACAATTATGCCTCCATATATTCACAGTGATGTCTAATATTTCCCATTACATCTGTAAACTGTTCCACAGTTGCCGGTCCATACCTTGGAAGCTTTTCATTAAACATGCAACATTTCTTTTGGATATTACTATGATCCGGGTTGCAGCGGTAGCTATCAACCTAGTAAGAGACAAGTCACGTACAATGTTAAGAAATATAAAAACCCATAGCTCTTAAAAAAGGAGTCAGATCAAAACAAAAAGTACACCATTAGAACCGCTTTGTCCGAAACCACTGTATAGAAAACTTTCTGTCATTTGGCTTGAGCAGCAAGGGAAATATATTGGCTTGAAAATCATTTTGCATTAAAAGACGATCATTAGAATAATAAACTATTGCACACATTCGACTTAGTTAGCTACTTGACTATTTGAGGTTCGTCTCTTACTATTTCAAAGAAAATTACAGTAAAGAACGAACTTCAGCCCATAGTAACTAAAGTAAGATTATAAATTTAAGACTAAAACAAGTACTTTGTTTGCTTTGGTATGAAATACTGGCAGCATTGGGATTTGAACCCACACTTCGAAAGATACGGGCGGCGAAAACCAACGCCTTAGACCTCTCGGCCAAGCTTCCTCGGATAACTATGTGTATATCACGTATAGTGACAAAAATGATTCCCCAGTATCAAATCATACAGTTCGTAGCAATACGGGTTTATATTAAAAGGCGATCATTAGGAGAACAAACGATTGGACACATTGGACTTAGTTCGCTGCCTGATTTTTTGAAAATTGTCTCTTACTACTCCAAAGAAGAAAAAGCCCTAGGCTTTTTCCTGTTTGTAATCAGGCCTTACATAATTTGGGTTGTCAAACAGTTCGTGTTATAGTAAAGAGCGATAACTAGCCTATGGTTATGTAAAGGAATATAAATGGGGAAAGCAGTGTTATGTATGAAAAGATATTTGTATATTATAATAAAGAATTATAGTAAAGAACGAATCACGAAGCAAATATGAGATAAGATGAGATTCATTGCTGAAATACGGGCTATCACAAGCCCAAAAGGGCCGAATTCGCAATTTAGCGTCAAATAAAGCGGAAAAAGAACAACAAAAACAAACAATCAATAAACAACAGGAAATTATAAAAGGGTCAATGTCAAATGCGTAAAAATGTTAAAAACAAAACCACAAAAGCTCATAAAATTAGAAGGCCAATGTCAAGTCAGCAAAAATGACAAAAAAACGAAAACTCGTAAAATTAACAAGGGGATAAAGTAAAATTAAAACGTAAAATTAAGTTAGTTGGTGACTAATTACATTAAAAGAGGATAATTGGATTAAAAAGTTATTGTATACATTAGACTTAGTTAGTTACTTGATCGTTTGAGGCTCGTCTCTTACTATTTCAAAGAAGAGAAAGCTGTAGGCTTTTACCTGTTTGTAATTATTTACTAAATACATAAGGGCTCGATCATCGAATAAAGCTGAAACTAAGTAAAGGACAAGTATGCCTCCATATATCCACAGTGATGTCTAAAAATACCTTATAATTTTAAAATCAGTTTTATTTTTGGCTAGGTTTTTATAGTAAAGAACGGCATCTAGTCAATGTTAACTGGAAAATAAACGGAGATTATGTAATTTTCATCGGTATCATAAACCTAATAAGGAACAAGCCATGGGACATATTAGACTTAGTTTGATTTACAATTATAAAACCTCGTAGAAGACAAGCACGTAAATGGGAACTATATACGTGTCATTGGATATACCTGAAACCTAGTAAAGAACAAACCACGTCACACAGTAACTAAAAGATAAGATAACACAAGCATTACGATATAAGAATAACGCCATCAAAATATTCGACTGGCTCATTTTAAAGGAAATTGATGAATTTAAAAACCATTTGAAATGAGCACAAATAATTTTTGAAGTAGAATCAATGAAACAGTTAGTGGTAACGAACTGTATAGTAAGAGTGACTCGTCTCAATAGTAACCGAAACTCTAAAAAACGGAATTATAATCCGGGTTGCAGCGGTAGCTAGCAACCTAGTAAGAGACGATCACGTCCAATGTTAAGAAATATAAAAACCCATAGTTCCTAACCGCCTTGTTCAAAACCCCTGTATAGGAAACTTTCTGTTCCTTGGCTTGAACAGCAAGGGAATTACATTAAAGAGCGAACTTTAGTCCATAGTAGAAGTATAAAAAGGTACATAAAGGGTCGATATCTGGGTTGCAGCGGTAGCTAGCAACCTAGTAAGAGACGATCACGTCCAATGTTAAGAAATATAAGACCCATAGTTCCTAAAAAAGGAGTCAGATCAAAACAAAAAGTACACCATTAGAACCGCCTTTTCCGAAACCCCTGTCTAGGAAACTTTCTGTCCCGTGGCTTGAACAAAAAGGAAAATATATTGGCTTGAAAATCAAGAAAAGTGGCAGATACTACAACATTCTGCCTAAACGGCATATTTTTTTCTTTTTTGTTTTTTTCTTTCCTGTTTTCCACAGATATCTTGGCACTGGAACATCGTAGAGAGTTGTTCAATGGCGCATTTTCAAGAAAATTAATTGGGTTAAAAATTTTTTGTAACTAAAATAAATTATTTCTAAGAGAGAAAAGATTTTTCCACTAAAAACTGCATTTTCGATGTCTTTCCATACTGCAGTCTTTTCAAAGATATTTGACTTTTGTACATAAATCATAATCGTATACCAGTGGTAAGATTTGAGCCCACGTTACATAAAGAATCGATCATCAGATATAGCTGTAATTTGGGTTGCAGCAGTAGCTAGCAACCTAGTAAGAGACAATCAGTCCAATGCTAAGAAATATAATAACCCAGAACTCCTAAACATAGACTCAGATCAAAATAAAAGTACATCATTAGAACCACCTTGTCTGAAACCCTACTAGATAATTATCCGGGTTGAAGCGGTAGCTAGCAACCTAGTAAGAGACGGTCACGTCCAATGTTAAGAAATGTAAAAACCCATAGCTCCTAAAAAAAGAGTCAGATCAAAACAAAAAGTACACCATTAGATCCGCCTTATCCGAAACCCCTGTGTAGTAAACTTTCTGTCCATTGGCTTGAACAGCAAGGGAAATATATTGGCTTAAAAATCAAGAAAAGTGGCAGCTACTATAACATTCTGCCTAAACGGGATATTTTTTTTCTTTTGTTTCCAGAGATAGCTTGGCACTGGAACATCGTAGAGAGTTATTTAATAGCTCATTTTAAATGAAATTAATTGGGTTCCATTATAATAAAGAACGACCTCTTCCCTATGTTAATCCGGGTTGCAGCGGTAGCTAGCAACCTAGTAAGAGACGATCACGTCCAATGTTAAGAAATATAAAAACCCACAACTCCTAAAAAAAAAGAGTCAGATAAAAACAAAATTACACCATTAGAACAGCCTTGTCCGAAATACCTGTATAGAAAACTTTCTGTCCCTTGGCTTGAACAGCAAGGTAAATATATTGGTTTGAAAATGAAGAAAAGCGGCAGCCACTACAGCATTCCGCCTAAACGACATCCTTTTTTTCTTTTCCACAGATGAACTGGTACTGGAACAGTAAAGTAAAGAACGATCACTCGCCCATAGTAACTGATATATGGTGGTTCCACGGGTAGTCCAGGTTGCAGTGGTAGCTAGCAACCTAGTAATAGATCCGAGTTGCAGCGGTAGCTAGCAATCCGGGTTGCAGCGGTAGCTAGCAACCTAGTAAGAGACGATCACGTCCAATGTCACGAAATATAAAAACCCCTAACTCCTAAAAAAAGAGGCAGGTCAAAACAAAAAGTACACCATTAGAACCGCCTTGTCCGAAACCCCTGTATAGGAAACTTTCTATCCCTTGGCTGGAACAGCAAGCGAAATATATTGGCATGAAAATCAAGAAAAGTGGCAGCTGCTACAACATTCTGCTTAAAGGCGATATTTTTTTTCTTCTTCTTTTCCACAGATAGCTTGGCACTGGAACATCGTAGAAAGTTGTTCAATGGCTCATTTTAAAGGAAATTAATTGGGTTAAAAATTTTTTGTAACTAAAATAAATTATTTTTAAAAGATAAAAATTTTTTCAATTAAAAACTGGATTGTCGATGTCTTTTCATACTGCAGTCTTTTCAAAGATACTTGATTTTTGTACTGAAATTATAATCGTATACCAGCGGTAAAATTTGAACCCAAGGCTCCAAAAAGAGTGGTGGCTGACACCAGCGCCTTGGGCCACTCGGCCAGTCTGCCTCTCATAACTATATATGTGAATTTGGGTTGCAGCAGTAGCTAGCAACCTAGTAAGAGACGATCAGTCCAATGCTAAGAAATATAAAAACCCAAAACTCCTAAAAATAGAGTCAGATCATCCGGGTTTCAGCGGTAGCTAGCAACCTAGTAAGAGACGATCACGTCCATTGTTAATAAATATAAAAACCCATAGCTCCTAAAAAAGGAGTCAGATCAAAACAAAAAGTACACCATTAGAACCGCCTTATCCGAAACCCCTGTATAGTAAACTTTCTGTCCCTTGGCTTGAACAGCAAGGGAAATATATTGGCTTAAAATTCAAGAAAAGTAGTAGCTACTACAACATTCTGCCTAAACGGGATATTTTTTTTTCTTTTTTCTTTGTTTTCCAGAGATAGCTTGGCACTGGAACATCGTAGAGAGTTGTTCAATAGCTTATTTTAAAGGAAATTAATTGGGTTACAAATCTATAGTAACTAAAATAAATTATTTCTAAAAAAGAATAAATTTTTCCACCAAAACTGAAATTTTGATGTCTTTTCACACTGCATCCGGGTTGCAGCGGTAGCTAGCAACCTAGTAAGAGACGATCACGTCCAATGTTAAGAAATATAAAAACCCATAGTTCCTAAAAAAGGAGTCAGATCAAATTCAAAAGTACACCATTAGAACCGCCTTGTCCAAAATCTCTGTATAGGAAACTTTCAGTCCCTTGGCTTGAAAAGCAAGGGAAATATATTTGCTTGAAAATCAAGAAAAGTGGCAGCTACTACAACATTCTGCCTAAACGGGATATTTTTTTTTCTTTTCCACAGATAGCTTGGCACTGGAACATCGTAGAGAGTTGTTCAATGGCTCATTTTAAAGGAAATTAATTGGGTTAAAAACCTTTTGTAACTAAAATAAATTATTTCTAAAAGAGAATAAATTTTTCAACCAAAAACTGCATTTTTGATGTCTTTTCACACTGCAGTCTTTCAAACAAAATCATTTACCAGCGGTAAGACTTGAACCCACGCCTCCGAAGAGACTGGTGGCTAACACCAGTGCCTTGGACCAGTCGGCCAGGCTGCCTCTCATAAATAATATAAATGTGAATCTGGGTTGCAGCATTAGCTAGCAACCTAGCAAGAGACGATCAGTCCAATGCTCAGAAATATAAAAACCCAAAACTCCTAAAAATAGAGTAAGATCAACACAAAATTACATAATTAGAACTACCTTGTCTGAAACCTTACTAGATGAATTATTTGAAAAAAACTACGTTTTCTAAAGAGTTAAAGAGGCTGAGTTACAAGGTCGAACCTTAAAACGTACAGGGATTAGGAGGCACAGTTGGGGGGCTATCGCCCCCAAACCCCCGCTTTCGCAGCCTTTAAATATAAAAAAATTCTTTAAACTGAAAGTAAGGAGCGACATTAAAACTTAAAACGAACAGAAATTATTTCGTATATGAAAGAGGCTGTGCCCTCCTCAACGCCTCGCTCTTTACGCTAAAGTTTGACTTTCTCACAACTCTTTTTTTAAACAATAAAAACTTTAGCGTAAAGAGCGAGGCGTTGAGGAGGGCACAGCCTCTTTCATATACGGAATAATTTCTGTTCGTTTTAATTTTTAATGTCGCTTTTAACTTTCAGTTTAAAGAATTTTTTTTTATATTTAAAGGCTGCGAAAGCGAGGGTCTGGGGGTGGTAGCCCCCAACTGTGCCTCCTAATCCCTGTACGTTTTAAGGTTCGACCTTGTAACTCAGCCTCTTTAACTCTTTAGAAAACGTAGTTTTTTTCAAATAATTTCTGCACGTTTTTGTACAGTTTATTACTTATTATTGCTTGACTAACTGTTAGCTGATCGTGTCAGGAGTTCAAGTTGGGGGGCTGCCGCCCCCAAACCCCCGCTCTTGAACATTCTTGTGTTAAGGCTTTTCATTCCTGAATACTCAAATCACGTCGTACAGGGTGCCTCCTAATCCCTGTACGTTTTAAGGTTCGAACTTGTGACTCAGCCTCTTTAACAGCCCCCCAACTGTGCCTCCTAATCCCTGTACGTTTTAAGGGTCGACCTTGTAACTCAGCCTCTTTAACTCTTTAGAAAACGTAATTTTTTTCAAATAATTTAAAAGAGAAACTGAGTTTCTTTTTAAAGTTTAAATTCAGTATATAAAAAAGTTGCTCTGATGGTGAATCGAACCCGGGTTTTCCGCCTGACAGTCTGGAGTATCAACCGCTGGACTATACAAACACAATAGTAATTGTTGTTTAGCAAATGGAAGCTATTTTCGACGCAAGCAAATTCCCAAAAATCTTGATATGTGGTTTTCGGAAAACAGAGAAGAAGTAATCAGATTGAGCTGAAACTTCGAGGATAAGCTCCCAGGCCCCAGGAAAGCTTATCCTCTAAATTTCAGCCCGATCAGACAACGTTAGAGGGGGGTTGTGGTGGGAAAAATTAACATGAGCTAATATAGGAAAACGAGGTTTTTCGTAAATGTAAATTCGGGGGATAATTTTTTCGGTCTCAAAATATCAAAAGGCCCTAACAGGTCAAATTCTGCTTCGAATGAGTCCTCATTCAACCGGATCCGTTGCCAACTGTGGCCTGTAGGCGTGGCTAAGAAAAAAAAAGAAATGATGATGATGAATTTTAAGTGGCTATGTTAGGTTTTTTGAAAACAGGGAAGGAGTGATCGGATTGCGCTAAAATTTCGAGGATAAGATCCCGGGCCCTAGGAAAACTTAACCTCTAAATTTCAGCCCAATCGGACAACGTTAAAGGGGGGTTGTGGTGGGAGGGTCCAAACATCCGGCCCAGTTTACCCCATGAAGATAAAGTCGGAGGAGTATGAAATTTTGCAAGTTTCTTAGTTTGAGCTTGGGCTACAAAATGCAATTACCCCCGTCTCTCTGCAACCTCTAGGACCTGAAATCGCTTAACATTGTGGTGGGTCGCCTCTTTATAGAGGCACAAGTGTGCCTCCTTGATAATGAATGTCGTCATAGTTTTATATTAGATCTATGACGTGAATAGAAAAACACGATATTATATTGTGGTTTCTGAAGACGTCATGAAATAATATCATTGCGCCATGACGTCATGAAATAAAATCATTACGCCGTGACGTCATAATTACTACTTAAGAACGAAAAAGATGTAAATGGTCTGATTTGTTAATTACATAATGGTTAGATCAAAGCAAGCTACACGCAAGTTAAAAAAACAGTACTACACAGACAACAGAGATAGTATCTTGAAAAGTGAAAAGCAAAGGTAATTCAACCGACCAGGCGTATCGAGAAGTAAAAATTGAGCAGGCTAGACAAAAGATCAAGGAGCGTTATCACAATGATAAACTTTATAGAGAAGCAACAATTGAGCAGGCTAGACAAAAGAGCAAGGAACGGTATGATAATGATAAAGATTACAGAGAAGCAAGAATTGAGCAGGCTAGACAAAAGATCAAGGAGCTTTATCACAATGATAAACTTTATAGAGAAGCAACAATTGAGCAGGCTAGACAAAAGATCACGGAGCGTTATCACAATGATGAAGATTACCGAAAAATATATAAGAAAAAAGTTGCTACCAGAATAATGGGTAGATACTGGGGTGACAAAATCTATAATGAAAAACTTAAATTCTCTGCGAGGTTGTACCGAAGAACGCATAAGGACAAAGGGAAAAATTATATTCAGTAATACAAGAAGATGGCAAAAATGCAGGCTGATCTTCGTAAATTTTACAGTAAAGAACGATCTCTCGCCCATTTTAACGCATATACGGTGGTTCCAGGGGTAGCTACAAGCTATCCAGTTTGTAGCAGTATCCGGGTTGCAGCGGCAGCTTTAACCCGGAGTCTCTTTGCTTAACAATTACATTAAGGGACGATCATTGCAATAACAAACCATTGCAGACTTTGGACTTAGTTAACTACTTGATTGTTTGAGGTTCGTCTCTTAATATTTCAAAGAAGAAAAAGCCGTAGGCTTTTTCCTGTTTGTAATCATATAGCATAGAATCTGGGTTGCAGCGGTAGCTAGCAACCTAGTAAGAAACAATCAGTCCAATGTTAAGAAATCCTGGTTGCAGCGGTAGCTAGAATCTGGGTTGCAGCGGTAGCTAGCAACCTAGTAAGAGACGATCACGTCCAATGTTAAGAAATATAAAAAACCATAGCTCCTAAAAAAGGAGTCAGATCAAATTCAAATCCGGGTTGCAGCGGTAGCTAGCAACCTAGTAAGAGACGATCACGTCCAATGTTAAGAAATATAAAAACCCATAGTTCCTAAAAAAGGAGTCAGATCAAATTCAAATCCGGGTTGCAGTGGTAGCTAGCAACCTAGTAAGAGACGATCACGTCCAATGTTAAGAAATATAAAAACCCATAGTTCCTAAAAAAGGAGTCAGATCAAATTCAAATACGGGTTGCAGCGGTAGCTAGCAACCTAGTAAGAGACGATCACGTCCAATGTTAAGAAATATAAAAACCCATAGTTCCTAAAAAAGGAGTCAGATCAAATTCTAAAGTGCACCATTAGAACCGCCTTGCCCGAGACCCCTGTATAGTAAACTTTCTGTCCCTTGGCTTTAACAGCAAGGGAAATATATTAGCTTGAAAATCAAGAAAAATGGCAGCTACTACAACATTCTGCCAAAACGGGATATTTTTTTTTCTTTTTTTCTTTCTTTTCCAAAGATAGCTTGGCACTGGAACATCGTAGAGAGTTGTTCAATGGCTCATTTTAAAGGAAATTAATTGGGTTAAAAATCTATAGTAACTAAAATAAATTATTTCTAAAAGAGAATAAATTTTTCCACCAAAAAACTGCATTTTGGATGTCTTTTCACACTGCAGTCTTTCAAACATGATCGTATACCAGCGGTAAGATTTGAACCCACGCCTCCGAAGAGACTGGTGGCTAACACCAGTGACTTGGACCACTCGATCAGGCTGCCTCTCATAATTTGGGTTGCAGCAGTAGCTAGCAACCTAGTAAGAGACGATCAGTCCAATGCTAAGAAATATAAAAACCCAAAACTCCTAAACATAGAGTCAGATCAAAGCAAAAGTGCATCATTAGAACTACCTTGTCTGAAACCCTACTAGATAAATAATGAATGTCGTCTTAGGTTTATATCAGACCTATGACATGAATAGAAAAACACAACATTATGTTGTGGTTTCTGAAGACGTCATGAAATAATACCATTGCGCCATGACGTTTTGAAATAAAATTATTAGGCCATGACGTCATAATTACTACTTAAGAACGACAAAGATGTAAATGGTCTCATTCGTTAATTACATAATGGTTTGATCAAAGCAAGCTACACGCAAGTTAAAAAAACCGTACTACACAGACAACAGAGATAGTATCTTGAAAAGAGAAAAGCAAAGGTATTGAACCGAACAGGCGTATCGAGAAGTAAAAATTGAGAGACTAAAACAAAACAGCAAGATGTGTTATAACAATGTTATAATAAAGAATGACCTCATGCCTATACTAAATTTTATATGCCACTGAATTATAGTATAGTTACAATAAAGAACGAACTTTAGCCTATACTAACTGAATGGTTTGTGATAAATATTATCCAGGTATAAATATTATCCAGTTATATTTAAAATCAATATATTAAAATTTTCCATTAAAAGATGATCATTGGAATAAAAAACCATTACATACATTTGATTTAGTTAGCTACTTGATTGTTTGAGGTTCGTCTCTTACCATTTCAAAGAAGAAAAAGCCGTAGGCTTTTTCCTGTTTGTAATCAATTAGAAATAATAATATAATAATAATATATATTGAAAACCCGTCGTATACAATAAATGTACAATGACAGAGTATACAAAAATGCGAAAAGAGGAAACAAAACGATAATATACTAAAGAAAAAAAAATAATAACAACAAAAGCAACAACTTCTTAAATAGTATACAAAATAGTACGAAAAATGGAAACTGAAAGAGAACATTCTCAAAGATTACAACAGGAACAACAACTTCTTCGAAAATAGCAACAGACAAAAACTTTTGAAAGAGGAAAAAAATATAAAAAAAAAAAAATAAAAAGGGAAACAAGAGGGAAAATTAAACAAGCAAACTTGCCCACTCGTGCTTTAGAATTGCTGGTTTTGTTTTTTGCCGGCTAATAAGTGTCTCAACAGCTAGATTTGGGTCCACTAGGTTGTATCCCCGAATCAGAAAACTGTTTTTGTCCAAGGTGGTAATTTTAGTAGATACTTTGCAAAAAGGAAAAATAAAGAGCGGATTTTAGACTTTTCACGGTTTGCCAATAAATTCCAGAAAGGGGTCACATATAATATATATGGCAGAGCGGTAACGTTGTAAATACTTGCCAGTAGTGGACGGTTAGATCTCAGAGTGGATTTAACGATCAAAGCATAGGAGCTGGATATTCGCCGTTCAAGATGTGAGATTAGGAGGGAACGGGCATGCTGTAATGAGGAACCTATTGGCAGCCCCAGATATACTATTTTATCAACCGGTTTTACTGAGCAATCACCTAGTGTGATATTAGTAGGAGGGTCATTCTTCCAATTATAAGGCAAGACTTCCGACTTTTGGGAGTTAATTCTCAGACCGACTTTCTCGTAGTTGGACTGCAGACATGAGAATATTTCTGAAAGGCGGTTAAGCGTCCGGCTGAGATTCAGCGTGTCATCAGCATAGCATACTAGGGAGATGTTAATGGAACTGAGAATGCATGATTAAGGACAGCTGTCTTGAGGTTCAATAATGTAGTTGTTGAAGAAATTGGGGGATAAAACTGCTCCCTGACGGGCACCTTTACGGACTGGTATCAAAGCTGACCGTGGGGCTGGCGGAAGGCCTTTATCAAGAGGGAGCTTGAGTCGCAGGTGAAGGCGAGAATAAAGATCACGGAAAGCCCGGATGATACTTGAGTTCACTCCTCTTTTAGCTGAGTTTAGCAACATAAGCGCATGAATCAATGAATCAAACTCTCTCTGCAGGTCTAATCCCCCGATCACTAGACTTTCTCCTGATTTGTGTGCATCCAGGAGTGCATATGCAACAACATGGAGCGCTTCCGCACAACCAATGCCGCGTTGGAAACCAAATTGTCTTGGTGGACTACAACACAGTTTTTCAAACTCATCTACGAATAAAAGTTCAAATAACTTGCAGAGAGAGGTAGCAACCGTGATTGGACGGAAAGAGGAGCATTGCATGGTAACTTTTCCTTTTTTAGGAACTGGCGTAAAGTCTCCAATTGAGAAAGTGGTTAGGACAATACCCTGAATGAGGATAATCTGCATCAGGAGGGTTACACGACTAATGATAGCGGGCCCAACACTTTTTAGATGGAGTGCACTGATCCCGTCAATCCCAAAAGATTGTTTAGGTTTTAGGTGAGAGATGGCCTTGCATACAGCTCCCTCCGTTACAAGATAATTACTCCGAGGACAACTATCTAAGAAGTCGTCCAACTCAGCTTCTTATCTTTCGTTGAGGGTTGGGTCAGGAGGTGAAAATTCTGACCCATAATATGCGTACCATTCAGAATCAGAGATAGCCTATGCAGATAAAGACTCATCGCTTTTAGAGGACAGAAAACCCAAAAGGAGTGAAGGATTAATTTTGGCCCGTGTAGATTCGATATCAATCATCTTTTTTCTGTGAGCTTTTAGCTCCTTTGCGAATTTTATTTTTGTGAGCAGGCGGATTGAATTGACTAACCCCGAACAGGGTCGTCCACAAGAAACCCAAAGTTGAAGCCAAAATTTAGACTTAGAATGGGTATCCACTAACTCTGGATTTTCAGACCAGCCAGGAAGAGTATGATGACGGGGTCTACTTAGAGGGACGGCAGCTCTTTCAGCACAGCGAAGGGCATGGCCAATTTCTGCGCAATACAAGTCAACTGATAGTTGTGTTTCCGCCCTTGAAAGAGCAGTTAATCCAGAGAGAAGATGGAAAGGGGCAGGGATCTTACAAAGGACTCTGGCAGTTTCTTCTTGGAATAAAACCGGATTAATTTTACGCCAATCACGGCGAGACCTATGAGGTGTTTTAGAAGTTGTTTGCGTTTGTGTATCCAAGCTGTGGCAAGGAATCTCGGCTCAGAACTTTATTGGTAAGTGATCAGACAGCTGAAAATCAAGCACAACCTTGACAGGCGAAATCCTGAGATTTGCGGACGCAACGACGTGATCGAGATCTGATGTGGACATTGAGGTGTGTACATGTGAAAAATATAAATCTTTGCACTTGAGGTCAAACTGGTCTCCAAAAATACTAAGCAACAACGTAGAATGTAAAGACCTAGATAAGAGCGGTTCATTCAAATCGTAATTGAAGTCACCAACGAATATGCATTGAAGGCTTAAAGATCTAATACGGTTAATACACTGGCCGAGTTTATCACTAGAATAAGTAAAAGCACGCTCCGAACGCTCACCATGGTAATTTGTAGGCAAACATACATAATAAAAACACAGCCCTCAACACGGATTGCCAGAAGACCATGACTGACTTCAAACAAACTAGATCTTAGATTAGAACAAATGAAAATGGCAATACCACCGGGCAGTTCTCCTTTTCACCTGGGATGCTTTACTGAAACTGAATAAACCGATACTGAACTATTAAAACTCAGAATACTTTTACTGCGGCTTGTGAAGAAATGTTCTTGTAAACAGACAACTTCATTTTGCTCAAATACAACATCTAAGATCGGAATTTTATTTGCGAACGAGCCATTAATGTTCCACGATAAACATTTAACTGTCATTTCTTTTTTGGATTACTGTTTGAGGGACATTTTACACTGTAACACGTGTGACTGCCGATTTTGCATTGAACGCAGAATGTCGGTTGTCTGCATGGTTCATCTCACGTAGAACGATGTTCACTTGAGGCACATCTAGAGCATAAAGGTTCAGCCGTACACTGGGAAGCGAGATGACCGATTTTGTGAGAGTTATAGCATCGTCTTGACAAGAACTTAAACGGATCAGCAGGTAGACGCTCGTAGCCGATAATCACCGAAACACTCAGAAATTGTTGGAGCTCACTGAAAGTGTCAAAATACACTTTGAAAGAACGGGATTTTCCGCACTGTTCAGTCTTCTTACTATTCGGGATTAGATTTTTTAGTCCTTTACAGTTTATATCCTCAGGGACATTTCGAAGAACAGCTATGTGCAGGGGTTCTCGAACAGTAATTTTGAGATCGGGCTTGGAAGATTTCGCTTTCTCAACGATTTTCGCTGCTGCAGCCTTAGACCTGACCACAAGCTTCCATTCGTTTGCAGGTTTGCGAAGTTCACTAATATCATTTGTATTTTCACAGAAACTGTCTATGAAAGCTTTCCGGTCATTTGGACGTTGGACGTTGGACGTCATTTGGACTTGGACGTTTCAGGTGCACTACGACTGCTTGTGAAAATACTGGTGGCTGGAGCGGACTGGGTAGCCAATTAATTATCAAGATTCCGAGAGAGTTCATTTACTTTGGCAGTAACTGTTGCATTCACCGCATCTCCGATGACCGGAACCGAGCAGGGGTTAAAGATGACAAATTTTGGCATGCTCACATTATTTTTTTGCAGCTGAAACTAGAATTTTGCATATTTCAATGATATTGTCTTCATCTTTAGAGTAGGTCACAAGACGATTCGTAATATTCAACTCAGTATGAAGGATTCGCTTTGCCTTTATAAAATCTTCATGTGTATAGAAAGCAGCACACGCTTTTACGATACACTCCAATTTTATTCTATCTGTAAGTGCTCTCGTTACACAATTCAGTAACGGATTCAAAATAATTTTTCACTTTCAGCCATCGTAGTTCCAAGCGTATAAAATTGAGATTTAATCTCAATTTAAAGTCACAAAGCAACAACTTACCCGCAAGGGGGCTTTTTTAAGTCCCCCCACTTTCCAATAAACGCCTTCCAATTATCCAAATGAAATAATTCAATCCAAATGAAAACTCAGTCCAATCAAGCAGGCAATGACGTCACAATGGAGTTATAGCTTTGTAGTCCGAGAAATTGTTTTCAAGGTCACTGAATTAACGAGATTCCAAAATCTAAAAAGATAATCTCACACTGAATCTAGGTCAGGAATTACAATCACTTACATTCCTCACGAAATATACTTGGGTTGTGCAATAAATTATCCTTTTTGACACTTCAAATATAATCCGATAACGAATGCTATTTATTTGGTTAGATGTTCACAGCACGGGAGCTGAAAAAGAACTGATTCTTCTTGTTCATCTTTCCTGTTCATCTTCTTGATAATTCTATCTTTCAATCTAGCTTGCAACCTAGTAAGAGACGATCACGACCAATGTTAAGAATCCGGGTTGCAGCGGTAGCTAGCAACCTAGTAAAAGACGATCAAGCCCCATAGTAAAAACTAAAGTAAACCATAACTCCTGAATAGAAAAAAGAACGACCTCTTGCCTATACTAACTTTTATAGGCCACTTAACTATAGAGTATAGGCTAGTACAGTTATCTTTAAGGTCAATATATTAAAATTTTCCATTAAAATTATAATAAAGAACAACCTCTTACCTATACTAAATTTTATAGGCCACTTACCTATAGTTTAGGCTAGTACAGTTATATTTAAAATCAATATATTAAAATTTTCCATTAAAAGATGATCATTGGAATAAAAAACCATTACATACATTTGATTTAGTTAGCTACTTGATTCTTTGAGGTTCGTCTCTTCCCATTTCAAAGAGGAAAAAGCCGTAGGCTTTTTCCTGTTTGTATTCAATTAGAAATAATTCTACTTTTAAATTTAGCTAGCAACCTAGTAAGAGACGATCATGACCAATGTTAAGAAATATAAAAACCCATAACTCCTAAAAAAAAGTGTCAGATCAAAACAAAAAGTACTCCATTAGAACCGCCTTGACCGAAACCCCTGTATAGGAAACTTTCTGTTCCTTGGCTTGAGCAGCAAGGGAAATATATTGGCTTTAAAATCAAGAAAAGTGGCGGCTTTTCTTGATTTTCAAGAAAACTTTCGTCCGAACTTTTTCAACGAACTTTCGAACGATTTTCAACGAACTTTCGTTCATAATAATTGAAGTACTTAATGATTAATATTAGACATAAATTTAAATCTTGTTTAGGGTAATAACATAGAGGATCGATATAGTTCATAATTAAATGGGGACTTTATAAATTTACATTGAAAGACGATCATTAGAATAAAAATTAAAGTAAATAACAAACTTCCAGCCCATAGTAACTAAAATAAGATTATAATTAATATTAAAGATTGATCAATGATGTCATAATCGTAGGTTTTAGCCAAGTCGTCTCTTACTATTCCAATTAAGAAAAAAACATAGGCTTTTTCCTGTTTGTAATACAGTAAGGTACAATAAAGAACGAACTCAAACCTATAGTAGCTTAAAGGTGTGTATGGGTGTTTTATTGCCTATAGTAATTGAACTATCCGGGTTGCAGCAGTAGCTAGCAACTTAGTAAGAGACGATCACGTCCAATATCCGGGTTGCAGCGGTAGCTGGTAATCTAGTAAGAGTATATTAAAAGACCATCGTTGGAATACCAAATCATTGCATACATTGGACTTAGTTAGCTAATTAATTGTTTGACGTTCGTCTCTTACCTTTTTAAAGAAGAAAAGGCCGTAGGCTTTTTCCTGTTTGTATAGTAAAGAATGAACTTTACCACCCGTGACTGAAATATTAATTCTTGTTTGCAGCGGTAGCTAACACCCTAGTAATTATAAAAAGGCATTTTGTAAGTTCCATCGGTATCATAGATGTAGAGACAGCTAAAAAATTAGTAAGGAACATAGCATGGGACATATTGGCCTTAGTTAGCTGCCTGATTCTCTGAGTTTCGTCTCTTACTATTCCAAATAAGAAAAAGCAATAGGCTTTCCTGTTTGTAATTAATTGTAAAAGACTATCATTGGAATATCAAACCATTGTGTACATTGGAACTAGTTAGCCACTTGATTGTTTGAGGCTCGTCTCTTACTACTTGAAAGAAGAAAAAGCCGTAGGCTTTTTTCCTATTTGTAATCAGGTTATTATTAATGGTTAGTGGTTCAGTTTATGTTTAATACCTCATTTTAAAGCAAATTGCTACATCTAGTGTATTGTGTAATTAATTAGGCAAAGGACGAAAGAAAATAAAAATATTCAAAAGACAAAAGTATAAAGGAAATATCTTCTGAATAATCACAGAAGATTTCAGAAGAAAGCCTATTTTATCAAAACCAGATAAAATAAGCTACGATCGAAAACTACTGGGTACGGGGTATGGGTATGGGTAATCAGGATTTATCACAATAAAGAACGAACTCTTGCCTGTACTAATACATAAAGGATGTAAATAGTTCATTATAAATGGGAAGTATATAAGTTTCATCCGAAGTTTCAACTTAGTTAGCTACTTGATTGTTTGAAGTTCGTCTCTTACTATTTCAAAGAAGAAAAAGCCGTAGATTTTCCCCAATTTGTAATCGGGTTGATTTTGTTATCCTAGTAAAAAGCGAAGACGTCCCATAGTAACAAAAAAATTGCTTGAAACTCCTAAAAGGGGCGTCAGGACAAAACACGAAGCAGACTATTGGAACTGCTTTGAACAAATAATCTAACAGGAAACTTACGGCTCCTTGGATTGAACAACAAGGAAAATGGCTGCAACCATGAAATTCTGCATTGGAAGCATTTTTTTCCGTTTTTTTCCTACGCAGCTAGCTGGTCACTGGAACGTCATAGATAACAGTTTAAGGGATCATTTGAAATAAAATTACTACATCTAGTGCCTTTTGTAATTAACAAAAATCATATTTAAAATAAAATATATTTTTTTTACAAAAACTGTATTTTCACATACAAGGTGAAAATCATGGTTGTAGTGATAGCTGCAAGCATGGTAGGATGGATGCAAAGAAATTTAAATATCCTGGTTGTAGCTGTAGCTACAATCTTGGAAAAGGAGGATACGGCCCACAATAACCAGATAAATTAGCCTGAAACCCCAAAAACTGGTGCCAGATTGAAAAAAGCATACCATTAAAATTGACTTGAAGAAAAACACAACACAGGAAACTTTCAAGGAGCCCTTGGCTTGAACACAACGACAATCTATTGGCTTTAAAAACAGGAAAATGACTTCAACCATAAAATTCTTCATTGGAAGCATCTTTTTTCCTTTTTTTCCTCCTCCACAGTTAGCGGGACGGGAATATTTTAGAGAGCTATTTAGTGGTTGATTTTAATGGAGCTTGCTACATTTAATCACTTTTGTAATTAATTGTGCATTAGTTTTGTAAATTAACTCAACATTTTGGTGAAAAATATTATTTAAAATAAAATCCATTTCCAATGAAAAAATTCACTTTCGCATACAAGATGGTGAATGACGTCATAACCACAGGTTATAACTTATGCTAATGCATAATCTAGATATTTCAGGGGGTATATGCAAAGGAAAATGTCTTGCTGCTACTGATTTAAGTGAAAACGTAATTGAAGGAAAATAATTCCTGGAGGAAAGCTTGAAAGTGAATGCCCTACTAAATTATACAAGATGGTGAGTAAATCAAAACAGCTAAAGCAAATACACAGAAAAATTGTATTTTAAAGAATAACCTATAGCCCATATCAACTGAAGCATTAAATAAATAACTATATAAATGATAATGCGACACCCATTTATCTTTCGACAAGATATTATAACACAATTATCTTTTTAATTTTTTGTTTTACATTACAGTAAAGGACAAACTTCAAGCCTATAGTAACTAAAATTAGATTATAGTTAACATTAAATATTGATCAATGATGTGATAATCGTAGTTTGTAGCCAGGTCGTCTCTTACTATTCCAATTAAGAAGAAGCCACAATAAATATACAATAAAGAGCAAACTCTAGCCTATATTTTATTTTGTATTTTGAATTATATGCTCTACTAACTGAACCACCGATGCTTGTATACTATCTGGGTTGCAGCGGTAGCTAACAACCTTGTAAGAGACGATCACGCCCAATGTTAAGAAATATACAAACCCATAACTCTTAAAAAAAAGTCAGACCAAAACCAAAAGTACACCATTAGAGCCGCCATGTCAGAAACCCCTGTATAGGAAACTTTGCACTTTTGAACAAAATTTGCACTTTACTGAAAAAATATAAATGTTTTTACTTTTATAGCTTTAATAAATCAAATAATACTAACATTTTGATTAATAAATATCATTATATGTATATTAAACTGACAATGCACATTCATTTATATTTTTTCAGTAAAATGCAAATTATGTTCTGGCCTTAGGACGGCATAGGGGTTTTGTACCCAACTTATGTTAATTTCTGCTCGTTTTGAGTTTGACTCGGTTAATTATTGTAGTTTCTGTTCGTTTTGGGTTTCATTTATTTATCAATACTGATTTGTGGTAGTTTCACGCTTGGTAGATTATTTGATTTTCCTTCAATTTATAGCTTTCTTTGAAGTTCGATTGATTTGGAGTGTGAAAATCCACTCAACGATCTCCACTTAAATTTCAGAGACGAGGAAAATATAATTGAGAATTTGGCAGATGACGAAAGTAGCAGTAGAATGCGCCCAATGGATTTGCTTAGACCTATACAACTTTCAAAAAGAGTGAGTATCCCCTCGCAATGACATATGTATTTGCTTGGACCTATAACCTTTTCAAAGAGAGTGAGTATCCCCTCGCAATGTCGTATGGATTTGCTTGGACCTATATACCTTTCAAAGAGAGTGAGTATCCTCTCACAATGTCGTATGGATTTGCTTGAGGCCATAGGAATCCCACCAATCCCTCTATGTAATGGACCTATAAAGCGATAAAGCACGTTATATTTGGAACCAGGGACGAGATTGTGTAATGCAATCAGACATGTTTCTGTGCCAACACCCATTTTTTGGGGCCAATCAGTGATGTATAAGGAATTATACAAGAATATACTGTGCTGATCCTACGCCTGAAGCATGGATATGTGTGCAGTTTAACTGGTACATTGGCTTACCAAGGACAGTCACCTATTACTACAGATGGTAGACACTTTACCATGTTCATTCATCTATCATTAGAACATGTTTTTTTGCCTGGTTCAATAGTCAAATTAAACTTCTTCACATTACTTATTCAAAGGTTTAATATGCTTTTGTGTAAAAAATAATGGTTTCAGTCATAGGATAAGAAAATCATGTTTTTCGTATAAATAATGTTTTTTACTAAAGATACATCCAAGCCGAGCATGTTTCTGACTCAAATTAAAGTGTCAGAGTTAATAATTTTTTTATCAACATCCTTTGTCATATACATCAAATATAATTGACAGAATCTAAGTATCAGAGTGGATAAATGCTTTATGAGCATCCTTTGTAGAATATGTTGGATAAAATTGACAAAATCTAAGTGTTAGAGTGAATAATCTTTTTTCATCAACATCTTCTGTCAAATACATTGGATAAAATTGACAAAATCTAAGTATCGGATTGAATAAATGCTTTACCAACATCTTTTGTCGGATATGTGGGATAAATCGGACAAAATCTAAGTATCAGAGTGATTAAATTCTATATCAACATATCTTTCTCGGATACATGGGATAAAATTGACAAAATCTATGTAGCAGAGTGAATAAATGCTTTATCAACATGCTTTAAATGCATTATCAACATCATTTGTCGGTTATATTGGATATAATTGACAAAATTTAAGTATCAAATTGATGAAATTCTACATCAACATCCCTTTCTCAAATACATAAAATAAAATTGACAAAATCTAGGTGTCAGAGTTAATAAATTTTATTATTAGTATCTTTTGTCAGATACAATGATTATAATTGACATAGTTTAAATATCAGAGTGAATAAATGCTTTATCAGCATCCTTTGTCGGATATGTTGGATAAAATTGACAAAATCGAAGTGTCAGAATGAATGAATTTTTTATTAACATCTTTTGTCAGATATATCAAATATAATTGAAAAATTCTCTCGGATACATGGGATAAAATTGACAAAATCTATGTATCAGAGTGAATAAATGCTTCATCAACATCCTTTAAATGCATTTTCAACATCATTTGTGGGGTATATTGGATACAATTGACAAAATTTAAGTATCAGATTGATGAAATTCTACATCAACATCCCTTTCTCAAATACATAGAATAAAATTGACAAAATCTAGGTGTCAGAGTTAATAAATTTTTTTTATTAATATCTTTTGTCATATACAATTATTATAATTGACACAGTTTAAATATCAGAGTTGATAAATGCTTTATCAGCATCTTTTGTCGGATATGTTGGATAAAATTGACAAAACCTAAGTGCTGGAGTGAATAATTTTTTTTATCAACATCCTTTTTCAAATACAACGGATAAAATTGACAAAATATAAGTATCAGATGGAATAAATGCTTTATCAACATCATTTGTCAGATATGTCGGATAAAAATGACAAAATCTAAGTATCAGAGTGAATAAATTCATTATCAACATCCTTTGTCGGATATGTCGAATAAAAATGACAAAATCTAAGTATCAGAGTGATTAAATTCTATATCAACATCCCTTTCTCGGATACATAAGATAAAATTGACAAAATCTAAGTGTCGTAGTGAATAAATGCTTTATCAGCATCCTTTAAATGCATTATCAACACCATTTGTCGGATATGTCAGATAAAATTGACCAAATCTAAATGAAGGGAAAGTTTTAGAGTGATTAAATTCTATATCAACATCCCTTTCTCGGATACAAGGGATAAAATTGACAAAATCTAAGTATCAGAGGGAATAAATGCTTTATCAACATCCTTTAAATGCATTATCAACACGATTTTTCAGATTTGTCGGATAAAATTGAACGAAATCTAAATGTCGGAAAAGTATCAGAGTGATAAAATTCTATACCAACGTCCCTTTCTCGGATACATAGAATCAAATTTACAAAATCTAAGTATAAGAGTGAATAAATGCTTTATCAACATCCTTTAAATGCATCATCAACATTATTCGACAAATCCGACAAATGATGTTGATAAAGCATTTATTCAATCTGATACTTAGATTTTGTCAATTTTATCCGACATATCCAACAAAGGATGCTTATAAAGCATTTATTCACTCTGATACGTAGATTTTGTGAATTATAATTGATGCATCTGACAAAAGATGTTGATAAAAAATTTATTCACTCTGACACTTATATTTTGTCAATTTTATCCAACATATCTGACAAAGGATGCTGATAAAGCATTTATTCACTCTGATATTTATATTTTGTTAAATATATTCATTGTATTTGACAAAAGATGTTGATTAAAAAACTATTCACTCTGACAATTAGATTTTGTCAATTTTATTCCATATATTCGAGAAAGGGATGTTGATAAAGAATTTAATCAATCTTATACTTAGATTTAGTCAATTTTATCCGATATACCCGACAAAAGATGTTGATAATGCATTTAAAGGTGTTGATAAAGCATTTATTCACTCTGATACTTAGATTTTGTCAATTTTATCCTATGTATCCGAGACAGAGATGTCGATAAAAAATTTAATCACTCTGATACTTATATTTTGTGAATTTTATCTGACATATCCAACAAAGGATGTTTATTATGAATTTATTCACTCTGATACTTAGATTTTGTCAATTTTTCCCCAGATATCAAATAAATGATGTTGATAAAGCATATATTCAATCCGATGCTTAGATTATGTCAATTTTATTCGATGTATCTGTCAGAGGATGTTGATGAAAAAAATTTATTCACTCTAACTCTTAGATTTTGTCAATTTTATCCGACATATCTAACAAAAGATGCTGCTAAAGCATTTGTACACTCTGATACTTAGATTTTGTCAATTATATTTGATGTATCTGAAAAAGGATGTTGATAAAAAAAATTATTCACTCTAACACTTAGATTTTGTCAATTTTATCCACCATATCCGAAAAAGGGTGGTGATAAAGTATTTATTCACTCTGATATTTAGATTTTGTCAATTATATTCGATGTATCTGACAAAAGATGTTGGTAAAAAAAATTATTCACTCTGACACATAGATTTTGTCATTTTTATCCCATGTATCCGAGAAAAGGATGAATAGAACATAATGACTCTCATACTTAGATTCTGTCAATTTTATCCTATATACCCGACAAAGGATGTTAATAATGCATTTATTCATTCTGATAGTTAGATTTTTTCAATTTTATCCGACATATCTGACAAATGATGTTGATGAAGCATTTATTAAATCTTATACTTAGATTTTGTCAATTTTATCCGATGCATCTGACAGAGAATGTTGATAAATAAAATATATTCACTCTAGCACTTACATTTTGTCAATTTTATTCTGACATACCCGACAAACGATGCTGATAAAGCATTTATTCACCCTGATACTTTGATTTTGTCAATCATATTCGATGTATCTGACATAGGATGTTGCTAAAAAAAATTTATTCACTCTGATCCATAGATTTTGTCATTTTTATCCCATGTATCCGAGAAAAGGATATATAGAACATAATGACGCTGATACTTAGATTTTGTCAATTTCATTCGTTATACCTGACAAAGGATGTTGATAATGCATTTATTCACTCTGATACTTAGATTTTGTCAATTTTATCCGACATATCCGACAAATGATGCTGATAATGCATTTATTAAATCTGATACTTAGATTATGTCAATTTTATCTGAAATATATGGACAAAGGATGCTGATAAAGCATTTATTCACTCTGATATTTAGATTTTGTCAATTATATTTGATGTATCTGACAAAAGATGTTAATATAAAATTTATTCACTCTGAATCTTATATTTTGTCAATTTTATTAAACATATCCAACAAAGGTACTGATAAAGCATTTAAATACGCTGATATTTAGATTTTGTCAATTATATTCGTTGTATCTGACAAAAGATACTGATAAAAAAATTTATTTACTCTGACACTTAGATTTTGTCAATTTTATCCCATGTATTCGAGAAAGGGATGCTGATATGCATTTAAAGCCTGTTGATAAAATATTTATTCACTCTGATGCTAAGATTTTGTCAATTTAATCCCATATATCCCAGAAAGGGATGTTGATATAGAATTTAATCACTCTGATACTTAGATTTTGTTAATTCTATCCGACATATCCGACAAAGGATGTTGATCATGAATTTATTCAGTTTGATACTTCTATTTCGCCCATTTTATTCGATATACCAGACAAATGATGTTAATAGAGCATTTATTTAATCTGATACTTAGATTTTGTCAATTTTATCCGATGTACCTGACAGAGGATGTTGATAAAAGAAAATTATTCACTTCAGGATTTATATTTTGTCAATTTTATCAGACATATCTGACAAAGGATGCTGATAAAGCATTTATTCACTCTGATACTTATATTTTGTCAATTATATTTGATTTATCTGACAAAAGATGTTGATATAAAAATTTATTCACTCTGACACTCAGATTTTGTCAATTTTATCAAACATATCCTACAGAGGATGCTGATAAAGCTTTTAAATTCTCTAATATTTAGATTTTGTCAATTATATTCGGTATATCTAACAAAAGATGTTGATAAAAAAAAAATTCACTCTGAAACTTAGATTTTGTCAATTTTATCCAATGTATTAGAGAAAGGGATGTTGATATGCATTTAAAGCATATTGATAAAGCATTTATTCATATCTGATACTTAGATTTTGTCAATTTTATCCCATGTATCCTAGAAAGAGATGTTGATATAGAATATAATCACTCTACTACTACTACTACTGCTAAAAACTCACCGCAGCACCAAGCCACCTGAGGCCAAAACACCTACGTATGCTCCTCCTCCACCCCAATCTATTCAAAGCCTCCCTTTTTACACCGCCAACGAAGTTCCCATTTCCTTTGAATCTTTCTTTATGACGTCCTCCCACCCCAGATGGGGACGACCTGCTTTCCGTTTAGCCCTAGATGGTTGGCCAGAAAGAACAATTTTCAGCAATCTGTCATCTTTCATCCGCACAACTTGCCCTAACCACCTCAACCTTTCTTTCATTATAGCCCTAGAGTGGTATTGAACCACATTTTTCGTATAGCCTATTGTTTGAAATACGGTCAGTCAGCCGAGTACCCAGAACAGTCCTTAAGGAATTTCTCTGTAAAATATCTAGCAAATCTTCATCCCCTTTTCGGAGTGTCCATGCTTCAGAGCCATATTCGACCACTGTCATCACTGTAGCTTCTAATATTCTAATCTTGGTTTGCAGACTTATCTTCCTATTCTTCCAGACTTTTTTAACTGTGAAAAAACACCCTGAGCCTTGGCTACTCTATTTTTAACATCTTCACTACTCCCAACATCTTTACTAATAATACTGCCAAGGTAAGTGAAGCTGCACACCTGATCAATCTTTTCATTACCCAACGTCACCTTTTCATCTTCACTTATTCCTAGCCTTAGTGACTTAGTCTTACTAACATTAATTTTCAAACCAATTCTAGCACCTTGAACTCGCAAAACCTCTAAAACTTCATTCATTTTGCTCAAACTTTCATCTAGGATGCTTAAATCATCAGCATAATCCAAGTCCAGGAGACTTTTCCCCCCCATTTGATTCCGTGGTCTCCCATTGCCTTTCCTGTGCTTCTTAAAACAAAATCCATCAAAATAATCCATACAAAGGGGGATAGAACACAACCCTGCTTAACTCTTGATTTAATACAAAACCAGCTGCTAACCTCCGTTCCTACCTTAACCGCAGCAGTGTTATTTTCGTACATAGCACTAATCACTTTAAATATATTTATCTGGTATACTATACAATGATAAAACCTATACTAAAGCTCTTCTATCTACAGAATCGAATGCTTGCTCATAACCTATAAAACTGAGAACCAAAGGTGTTTGAAAACTCAGGCACTTCTCAATTATTAGCCTAAGAGTGAAAATTTGGTCGACACATCTTTTCTACCTTTTCTAAAACCGCACTGCTCTTCTCTTAAAACTTTGTCTATGGCATCTCTCAGTCTAAAAAGTATCATATTGTAAAGTAATTTGCTACCTACAGAGATCAGGCTAATACCCCGATAATTGCCACACTCAGTTTTATCACCTTTCTTATAAAGTGGCTTCATTAAGGTTTTCCTAAAATCGTTAGGTACTTCCCCTTTTTCAAAAATCATATTCATAATCTTCAATCAACTTATTTTTAACCTCAGAGCCACCATATTTAAGAAACTCATTTACCACCCTATCAGTTTCTGGAGCCTTATTATTCTTTAGTAGTTTTAGTACTGTTGCTAATTCCTCCCCACAAACAAATCTTCCTTCACATCCAAGGTATCACAAACTTTTTCATTTTCCTCTATATTTTTCCTGCAACTCTATCTCGGTTAAGCAAGTTCTCAAAATGTTCGGCCCATCTCACTTTAGTTTTTTCTTTATCGCTAATTGCGACCCAAGTCCTATCTTTAACTGGGACAAGTCCCGATTGACTACTCCCTCTCAATTTGTTAACGTGCCAGTACAATATTTTACTATTATGCCGCCTAGCTGCATCTTCCAGATCCTCGGCAATTTTATCCATGGCCTCCACTTCAAACCTCCTTAGTTAATATTTTAATGCTTTATCCAATTTCTTTACATTTCTTTTGTTTTCATACTATCTATCACTCAGATTATTCTTGTACAAGTCCTTTCTTCTTTCTATTAACCATAAAGCTTTTTCACTAATATTCTTAGCTGCAGTTCTAGCTTTCTTCCATGATACACCTTCAGCAACTTCATAAATTATTTTTCTAAAATCATTCCAACCATCTTCCACATTATCAAATTTTAAACTCTCAAGTTTAGTATTCAACTGTTCCTGGAAAGTTTCTCTCAAATTCTCATCCTGGAGTCTACCAACATCATAACTTCCCGGGAGGTAGCTACCCTTCCGAAATTTCAGCTTTAAATTAACCCTAGACACTACTAGATGGTAATCTTTACTTTTAACATCAATAACATCACTCCTATATACCCTAGTATCTTGTATTGATCCTGCCATTTTTCGGTTTACTATAACATAATCAATAATGTTTGCTGTCTTACCATCACGTGAATACCATGTTAAATTATGAGCCATTTTATGACCAAGCACCGTATTGTTTATAACTAGATTGTTATACCTACAAAATTGCAAAAGTCTGTATCCATTAATGTTTTCTTTTCCTACACCAAATTTACCTAGGTTGGGATACCATATATCCCGATTTCTACCAACCTGGGCGTTAAAATCTCCCAGTAATAACATCATATTTCTACCTGGGACCTTGTCTATTTGCTCCTGTAACTGTAAGTAAAATTCATCTGAGTCACTAGTATCTCCGTCAGTCGGTTCTACAGGGACGTATACTACTATAACTGATACCCTGAACTTTCTAGTCATAAAATGAGCAATTAGTATTCTATTATTAATACCTTCCCAGCCTATACAAGACTTAGCAGGTTCCTTATTCATCATGAGCCCTACTCCCTGTCTATGAACTCCATCCTTCCTACCTGAGTAAACAAATTCTATATCACCTAATTTCATGCTTCCTACCACTGGGATATGAGTTTCTGAAACTCCTAGTAAATCCAGTTTGAATCGTCTGAATTCGTCAGTCAAAATGTCGATACGATAGTAATTTTTTAATGTCGTAACATTCCAAGTTCCAATTTTCATGTTCTTTAAATCAATGAAATTATTTTCGCCTCGGGAAAAGCAATGATCCCGGATACCAGTGAAGGACGGGGATCATATATCTTCTCAAGTCTACACCGAAGTGCTTAAGCCGGGTAAGAACCGGACAGCAAAAAGTCCCTGGGACCTCCATGAATGGAGGCTTTGTTCAATCCTGGTCCCATCTTGGTCAAAACATGGTTTTCAGCACTTGGCGATGCTCTTCTATCAACAGGAGTCGAAATCCTGCATAGACAGTCTCAAGCCTATTACCTCCGACTCATTATATATTCATGCTTAAAAATACTGCGCTACTATGGAGAAGCAACCCATAATAGATTAATTAGCTAGGAAGAGGTTTTTCAGCCCAAAGATGCCCATAAAAACATACCAAGCCCAGAAGAATTGTCCATTAGTCAGAATCCCGTGCGAATGCTGTGTTGTTTACTAGGCTATAATTTCCTCGAGGGGCGCCATTCCTCAAGTGGGAATAGAGTTGACCGCAAGGTCTCCAGTATTGCAGGTACCCCGAAAAGGTCGAGGCAGCCCTTTGCAGAGGCCTTTGTCCATAGATCTGGATCTTACGCCCTGCCACAGTTGTCCTCCTATAGAGGATCCTTCTGCGATGGTATTCTGCATCACCATGCAATTTAACCCATTACCGGGAGAAGGTTTGCAAATCATGAGACTTTTGTGGGCCCTTTTGAGTGTACATTTGAGGGGCCTTCTTCCTCCTCCGCCTGTGTTTATGACCCCTGACGAGGCTGCCCCAGATTCTATTATGGACCCCCAGGGACAGGGTTCCCCCCTGGTCTGTGCCTCCTATGGAGGTACCCAACATATCTGTAGAGCGTTCCCCTCTCGCCACCTGGGGCGACGCTGAATGGCCTCTGGGAGGCCAGTTTAAGCACATGTGCAATAAAATAAAGAATATATATATATATATATATATATATATATATATATATATATATATATATATATATATATATATATATATATATATATATATATATATATATATATATATATATATATATATATATATATATATATATATATATATATATATATATATATATATATATATATATATATATATATATATATATATATATATATATATATATATATATAAATGTTTGTATACTTTCTGTCTGTAAGGGACATAATTTCATGTGGTAATTTTTTCTTCTTTCTCTCCTCAATATTCCTTTGGAAAATTGATTACCTTGTGCTTTGTTGGGCATTTGGCCCTCCTCCGACCCTGGATTTTGGAAAATACCTTTATTTGTATTTCTATAAGAAAATCCTGAAAAAAAAGTGCCCCCCCATAGATTTAGTTAATACGTATAGCATAAAATTAGTAAGTATTAATGCGTTAGTACGTTATTAGTACGTAGTAGCATAAAATTCTTGGAATCGGGAATAGAGATACCGAAGCTGAATCACGAATAGATTCGGAATTGAGATATTCTGGCATCACCCAATTACTGATAAAAATATGATAAAGCATATTATACAGATAAAGAAAATTGTATCAAAATGTAGACAACGATTTACAGTTAGACCTACAAGCATATTTGTGTCTAAAGTACCCCGTGTTTATTCACTACGAATCACTGTGATACTTAGATTTTGTCAATTTTATCCAACATATCCGACAAAGGATGTTGATAATGAATTTATTCACTCTGATACTTAGATTGGGTCAATTTTATCCGAGATATCCGACGAATGATGTTGATAGAGCATTTATTCAATCTGACACTTAGATTTTGTCAATTTTATCCGATGTATCTGACAGAGGATGTTGATGAAAAAAAAATATTATTAACTCTTGCACTTAGATTTCGTCAATTTTATCCGACATATCTGACAAAGGATGCTGATAAGGCATTTATTCACTCTGATACTTAGATTTTGTCAATTATATTTGATTTGTCTGATAAAGGATGTTGATAAAAAAAAATTATTCACTCTGACACTTAAATTTTGTCAACTTTATCCGCCATATTCTTCAAAGGATGCTGATAAAGCATTTATTCAATCTGATACTTAGATTTTGTCAATTTTATCCGATGTATCTGGCAGAGGATGTTGATGAAAAAAAGTATTCACTATTGCACTTAGATTTTGTCAATTTTATCCGACATATCTGACAAAGGATGCTGAAAAAGCATTTATTCACTCTGATACTTAGATTTTGTCAATTAAATTTGATGTATCTGACAAAGGATGTTGATAAAAAAAATTTATTCACTCTGAAACTTAGATTTGTCAATTTTATCCACCATATTCGACAAAGGATGCTAATAAAGCATTTATTCAATCTGATATTTAGATTTTGTCAATTATATTCGTTGTATCTGACAAAAGGTGTTGATCAAAGAATTATTTACTCTGACACTTGGATTTTGTCAATTTTATCCGACATATCCAACAAAAGATGTTGATAATGAATTTATTCACTCTGATACTTAGATTGTGTCAATTTTATCCAACATATCCGACAAAGGATGTTGATAATGAATTTCTTCACTCTGATATTTAGATTGTGTCATTTTTCTCCGAGATTTCCGACAAATGATGTTGATAGAGCATTTATTCAAACTGATACTTAGATTTTGTCAATTTTATCCAATGTATCTGACAGAAGATGTTGATGGAAAATAATATTCACTCTGGCACTTAGATTTTGTCAATTTTATCCAACATGTCCGACAAATGATGCTGATAATGCATTTATTCACTTTGATGCTTAGATTTAGTCAATTATATTTGATTTATCTGATAAAGGATGTTAATAAAAAAAATTATTCACTCTGACACTTAGATTTTGTCAATTATATTCGCTGTATCTGACAAAAGGTGTTGAAAAGAAAAATTATTCACTCTGACACTTGGATTTTGTCAATTTTACCAGTTATATCCGACAAAAGATGTTGATAATGAATTTACTCACTCTGATACTTAGATTTTGTCAATTTTATCCACCATATTCGACAAATGATGCTGATAAAGCATTTATTCACTCTGATACTAAGATTTTGTCAATTTTATCCGAGATAACCGACAAATGATGTTGATAAAGTATTTATTCAATCTGATGCATAGATTTTGTCAATTTTATCCGATGTATCTGACAGAAGATTTTGATAAGACAAAAATTATTCACTCTAACACTTAGATTTTGTCAATTTTATCCACCATATCCGAAAAAGGGTGCTGATAAAGTATTTATTCACTCTGATATTAAGATTTTGTCAATTATATTCGATTTGTCTGACAAAAGATGGTGGTAAGAAAAATTATTCACCTTGACACTTGGATTTTGTCAATTTTATCTGACATATCCGACAAAAGATGTTGATAATGAGTTAATTCACTCTGATACGTAGATTGTGTCAATTTATCCAACATATCCGAAAAAGGATGGTAATAATGAATTTATTCTCTCTGATACTTAGATTGTGTCAATTTTATCCGAGATATCCGACAAATGATGTTGATAGAGCATTCAATCTGATACTTAGATTTTGTCAATTTTATCCGATGTATCTGACAGAGGATGTTGATGAAAAAAATTATTCGCTCTTGCACTTAGATTTTGTCAATTTTATCCGACATATCCGACAAAGGATGCTGATAAAGCGTTTATTCACTCTGATACTTAGATTTTGTCAATTATATTTGATTTATCTGACAAATAATGTTGATAAAAAAAATATTCACTCTGACACTTAGATTTTGTCATTTTTATCCGCCATATTTGACAAAGGATGCTGATAAAGAAATATTCACTCTGATATTTAGATTTTGTCAATTATATTCATTTTATCTGACAAAATGTGTTGATAAGAAAAATTATTCACTCTGACACATGGATTTTGTAGATTTTATCCGACATATCCAACACAAGATGTTGATAATGAATTTATTCACTCTGATACTTAGATTGTGCCAATTTTATCCAACATATCCGACAAAGGATGTTGATAATGAATTTATTCATTCTGATACTTAGATTGTGTCAATTTTATCCGAGATATCCGACAAATGATGTTGATAGAGAATTTATTCAATCTAATACTTAGATTTTGGCAGTCTTATCCAATGTATCTAACAAAGGATGTTGAAGAAAAAAATTGTTCACTCATGCACTTAGATTTTGTCAATTTTATCTGACATATTTGACAAAGGCTGCTGATAAAGCATTCATTCACTCTGGTACTTAGATTTTGTCAATTATATTTGATTTATCTGATAAAGGATGTTGATAAAAAAAAATTATTCACTCTGACACTTAGATTTTGTCAATTTTATCCACCATATTTGACAAACGATGCTGATAAAGCATTTATTCACTCTGATATTTATATTTTGTCAATTATATTCATTGCATCTGACAAAATGTGTTGATAAAAGAATTGTTCACTCTGACACTTGAATTTTGTAAATTTTATCTGACATATCCGACAAAAGATGTTGATAATGAATTTATTCACTGTGATACTTAGATTGTGTCAATTTTATCCGAGATATCCGACAAGAGATGTTGATAATGAATTTATTCACTCTGATACTTAGATTGTGTCAATTTTATCTGAGATATCCGACAAGAGATGTTGATAGAGCATTTATTCAATCTGATACTTAGATTTTGTCAATTTTATCCGATGTATGTGACAGAGGATGTTGATGAAAAAAAAATTACTCACTCTTGCACTTAGATTTTGTCAATTTTATCCGACATATCCGACAAGGGATGCTGATAAAGCATTTATTCACTTTGATACCTAGATTTTGTCAATTATATTTGATTTATCTGATAAAGGTTATTGATAAAAAAAATTATTCACTCTGACACTGAAATTTTGTCATTTTTATCCGCCATGTTCAACAAAGGATGCTGATAAAGCATTTATTCACTCTAATATTTAGATTTTGTCAATTATATTCGTTGTATCTGACAAAAGGTGTTGATAAGAAAAATTATACACTCTGACACTTGGATTTTGTCAATTTTATCCGACAAAAGATGTTGATAATGAATTTATTCACTCTTATACTTAGATTTTGTCAATTTTATACACCATATTCGACAAATAATGATGATAAAGCATTTATTCACTCTGATACACAGATTTTGTCAAATTTATCCGATGTATCTGACAGAAGATTTTGATAAGAAAAAAATTATTCACTCTAAAACTTATATTTTGTCAATTTTATCCACCATATCCGACAAAGGGTGCTGATAAACCATTTATTCACTCTGATATTTAGATTTTGTTAATTATATTCTATGTATCTGACAAAAGATGGTGGTAAAAGAAAATTATTCACTCTGACACATAGATTTTGTCATTTTTATCCCATGTAACCTGTTGGGGTTCTACCCCTGTTTCTTTTCTTTCCAGATAAATGACCTGTTTTTATTCTAATTACATTTGCTTTGATTTGGCTATAGTATAATTTGCAATGACAATTTAAATATCTTTTTGCTAAGCGATAGTTGTTTTGCAATAAGTAAGCTTTGAACTCAATTCTATCTTTGTACTTCCTGGTTTGAGTCATTGAATAATAGGGCTGGAAAGGCAGAATTGGTTTTGAATGGGGATTGAGATGATTGGCTGGGCCAAGCGAAGGCCCCCCCCTATGAGCAGTTGTGTAAAAAATATTATTATGATTTAGTCTTCGTTTAGACCCCATTCGGGGAGATATATTTTGTGGTATTATTGTGACCGTTTGGAAGAATACAAGTAAGATATTTTCTGCAAATTGTGTAATAGTTTCTGTAAACCAGGCAGGGTAGGAACAGATATACGAGATACTGTCATTATTTATTGACAGGGGGTTTGTTACCTCCAAGGAGAGAGTTAGAGATTTCTTAGCCGTAACCCAAAGGCAGGTACATTTGGCTTTAAAAAGTGACCATTTGACCACTCGATCGCATTATCATACCCTGGGACAGGGTATACAGTAAATAGGGTAGTACCAGACCAGTATCTGATAGAGGATCCGTATCTGCCAGGACCCGTATCTGACGAATGTATCTGACAGAGGATGTTGACGAAAAAATTATTATTCACTCTAACACTTAGATTTTGTGAATTTTATCAGACATGTTTGACAAAGGATGCTGATAAAGCATTTATTCACTCTGATACTTAGATTTTGTCAATTATATTTGATGTATCTGACAAAAGATATAGATAAAAAAATATATTCACACTGACACTTAGATCTTGTCAATTATATCCCATGTATTCAAGAAAGGGATGTTGATATAGAATTTAATCAACCTGATACTTAGGTTTTGTCAATTTTATTTGATATACCCGTCAAATGATGTTGATATTGCACTTAAAGGATGTTGATAAAGCATTTATTCACTCTGATACTTAGATTTTGTCAATTTTATCCCATGTATCCGAGAAAGAGATGTTGATATAGAATTTAATCACTCTGATACTTAGATTTTGTCAATTTTATCCGACATATCCGACAAAGGATGTTGATAATGAATTTATTCAATCTGAGACTTAGATTTTATCAAATTTATCCGATGTATCTGACAAAGGATGTTGATAAAAAGTTTATTCACTCTGACACTTAGTTTTTGTCTATTTTATCCAATGTATCTGAGAAATGAGGATGATAATGAATTTATTGGCACTGATACTTATATTTTGTCAATGTTATCCGATGTAACCAACAAATAAAGTTGATAAAGAATTTATTCACTCTGATACTTAGATTTTGACAATGTTATCCGACATATCTGAAAAAAGATAAAGATATGGAATGTATTTAATCTGATACCTTTATTTTGTCAATTTTCTCTGAAGAATCCAACAGAAGACGTTGATATAGAATTTATTCATTCTAATACATAGATTTTGTCAATGTTATCTGACGTATCCGACAAATGATGTCGATAAAAAAATGTTGAATAATTTCAGTCCCAAAAAAAAATTTTCCAAAAAAGTAAGTGCTACTATAAACAATATTTTTCTAATAGTAAAAGCCACGACTAACATTTCTATATCATTCTCATTTTGAACTTGGTAAATATTAAATCTGATTTATTTATGTTTTAAGTATGTTACAAGTCATTCTAAGAGATGTAAAAAAAAATTGAAAGAAATAGCACGTTAAAAATAATAAAAAAAAGTTAAAGAAAAGACTTAAAAAATAGTATAAAAAATGGGGGGAGGGGGCCTAAAGGTTGGAGTTGGGGGTCCCTTGGAGATTGGGGGTATGAAGATCTTTGGTGGTTGAGTTCTTTGGTGGTTAGGGTCATTGGTGCCTACGATCCCTGATGGTTCATACTCATAATCGTCTCACTACTTGATTTCCAAGGATTTCTAAAGATTGTTCTGAATTTCTTTATTAAAATTCTTTTTTTACCATACACATCTCTATTAGTATCAACTTTTTAGTATACTAGAATGTTAAAGCATATTTTATAATGACAAAACTGTTCAAATGGTACTTGTGTATTATACAGAACACATCGGAGAAGTAAAGCTAGGTCAACTCACAAAGTCATTTTATAGTCGTCCACCATTTCCATAGATTGATTCTATTCCCAATTTATAATAAGTCCCCTATGAGTTTACAAACCTTTCGGGTTTACCTTAACTGCTAATCAGTTTAACCCTTTTTTACAACCTTCATACAATCCATCACCAATTAAGATCATTCTCACCCCTATTATTCAATCATCAGTTAAGATCATTCATTTACTCCAATTCGCAAATGCTATCCCCTTTTTCGCAAATAAAATTATTTTTTGGTAAATGATTTAGCACCATATGCCAATCAATTCTAGACAAGATGCAAGGTACCTTCAGGCTAGTGGTTTTTAGTATTTTGACAATTTTTGAGTCAGAAACATGCGCAGCTTGGATGTATCTTTAGTAAAAAACATTATTTATAGGAAAAACATGATTTTCTTATCCTATAACTGAAACCAGTATTTTTTACAGAAAAGAATATTAAACCTTTGAATACGTAATTTGACGAAGTTTAATTTTTATTATTAAACTAGGAAAAAAAATATGTTCTAGTTATAGATGAATGAACCTGGTAAAGTGTGTACCGTCTTTAGCAATAGGTGACTGTCTTTGGTAAGCCAATGTACCGGTTAAACTGCAAACATATCAATGCCCCAAGCGTAAGATCAGCACAGTATATTCTTGTATAATTCCTTAGACGTCTCTGATTGGCCCCAAAAATGGGTGGTGGTACTGAAACAAGTCTGGTTGCATTACACAATCTCGTCCCTGGTTCCAAACAAACGTGTTTGATCACTTTATAGGTCCATTATATAGGGGGATTGGTGTGATTCCTAGGGCCTCAAGCAAATCCATACGACATTTTAAGAGGATACTCACTGTCTTTGAAAGGTATATAGGTCCAAGCGAATCCATACGACATTGCGAGGGGGTATTCACTCTCTTTGAAATGTGTATAGGTCGAAGCAAATCCTTATGGTGCCTTCTACTAGTAGCAATACAATACAAGCCCAAATCTTCGCAGAAATTGTAAAAACCATGGACATATCATTGAATAATATTTGCAGCATGTCACCTGTAACATATTGATTTAAAAAAGTAAGTTTTTCTGAGGGAAGTAAAGTGCGAACTTGAAACTTAAAACGGACAAAAATTATTACTTCACAGCCTATCCAATATATATTAATAAAAATAATACAGATAAACAAACTAATTATGTTTCCCTGTGTTTCTTGGATTATAGAAAACTAGCACTTTACTGATTCACAAAAGTCAAGTATAAGAAATAGGAATAGGATTCCAAAATAGGATTTGGAATCCAAAACAGGATTTGGAGTCCAAAATTTTTTGACTCCGAAATAGGATTTTGGAGTCAAAATTGAGTATTTAGCATGACAATAAACCAATCAATAAACCAATCTTTAAATCTTTCTAAAGTCTTACACCAACTGTAACCTAAGTAACTTTCAGTATACACTTAAAATCATCTTGAAAAAAAGCGTAAAATTAAATAAAACAAAAGTTATTTGACTACTAAGTGGAAATGTAACTCCTATTTCTAAAATGAAAAAATATTGTTATTTCGACCTGTAGAAAGGGTTGTTGATTTTGATTGAAACCGAATTTTATAAATCTTGAAGACTTTAGCGTAAAGAGCGAGAGTTGGGGAGGAGGTAAACCCCATTCTCACAATTTTAAGGTTTAATTTTGTTCCCAACTTTCACTTTAAAAAATGTTTTAAGACTTTTCTATGATTCTTCACTAAATTAAAACGCTATATAGAGCATACCTAGTCCAATCAAGGCACGAAGGCCATATTTTGACAGCCATTTAATTGAGCATTGTTGAGAGATCCAATAATCATGACCTAATTGTGGTTGTGCTCCGACTTGTGGTGAGTGACAGCTCATTTGAAATGTCTCTTCTGTCTGATGATAGCACTACACGTTTTGATGCGAATAGGAACTTTCTTATCATTCTTTGACCTTGTAGATGGAAATTTGTAGATTGGCGATAAGAAAATCGCACTGGTTAAATAAAAAAGTCACAAAGAGCTGTAGCAATGAAGATATTGAATTTTATGGTAAATCTAAGGGCTATTGTTTTTCACTTCATAAAAACACTTTATAGGACAAAATATGCCAAAACAAGGCCATCCCCGCTTTTTTGTAAGATGAGGATTTTGAACTTCTTAGAAAAAATTTATTTGGGAACTAAATTGAATTCAAGACTTTTAAACTTGGTAAGACGTATACATAATGAATCAAAGAAACCTGGGCTTTAAAATGAGCTACTAGTCAAGCAGATAAGGTGTAGTCCCAAAAGTAGTGTCAGATCCCTTAGAATCTCCTCTGATATGACCCAATTGTGATTGTGCTCTGATTTAGGGCGAGTGACAGCTTATTTGAAATGTCTGATCTGTCTGATGATAGCACTCCAAGTTTTGAGAAGAATAGAAACATTTTGCTAATTCTTAGACCTTATAGATGAAATTTTAAGACTAGGGTGATAAAAAAATCGCCCTGGTTAAATAAGAAACTCACAAAGCGTTGTAGCAATGAAACAAACTATTGAATGTCATAGTAGATTTAAGTGCTATTGTTTTTCCCTTCATAAAAACACTGTTTAGGGCATAATAAGCCAAAGCAAGGCCATCGACCGCTTTTTTGTAAGACAAGGGTTTTGAATTTCTTAGAAAAACTTTATTTGGGAACTCAATTTAATTCAAGAATTTTAACCGTGGTAAGACGTATATATTATGAATCAGAGAAGAAAGGGCTTTAAAATGAGCTACTAGTCAAGTAGATACGGCTTAGTCCCAAAAAGTAGTGTCTGACCCCTTAGAATCTCTTCTTCTGTGAGCCAATCTATGTCATGAATCAGAGAAAAAGGGGCTTTGAAATGAGCTACTAGTCAAGCAGATACGGTTTAGTCCCGAAAATTAGCGTCTGGCCCCTTAGAATGTCCTCCGCTATGAAAAAATTGTGATTGTGCTTCGATTTGTGGCGAGTGACAGCTCATTTGTAAAGTCTCATCAGTCTGATGATAGCACTCCATGATTTGACAAGAATAGGAACATTTTTCTAATGCTTTGACATTATAGATGGAATTTTAAGACTAGGGCAATAAACAAATCGCCCTGGTTAAATAAGAAAATCACAAAGAGCTGTAGCAATGAATTAAGTATTGAATTTTATGGTAAATACGAGGGCTATTGTTTTCCAATTAATAAAAACACTGTATAGGGTATAATAAGCCAAAGTAAATCCATCGCCCGTTTTTTTTGTAAGACAGGGATTTTGAATTTCTTAGAAGAACTTTGTTTGTGGACTAAATTGAATTCAAGACTTTGAAACGCAGTAAAACGTATATAATATGAATCAGAGAAAAAAGGGTTTTAAAATGAGTAACTAGTCAAGCAGATATGGTTTAATCCCTAAAAATAGTATCTGACCCCTTAGAATCTCCACTACTCTAAAGTAATTGTGTTAAAGTATTTTTAATAGTCCTCTAGGTTAAAAAAGACATAATTTGGCGAAATTGTAATCAATTTGAAAGATTGGGCGATCGGCGAGGGATGTTTTCTAAAATTTTGGCAACACTAAACATAGGGCGATGGCCAGAGCGATGGGCTCTTACTTCAGGCTGATTGAGCATTGTCACTTTTGGTTTCCAAAAATGTACTATTTTCAGTTCTTTCTTCAGGTTTATCGTTCTTTACGGGTTGCAATTTTTTCCTAGTTATTTTGAAGTACCTTTAGGTTGTCTATGGCTTTCTCCTCAATGTCGTTCAGTCGTATAATTTCCTTTACTTTTTCATCACTTTCTAATTTCGCCAAAACCATTGATGAACCATATGACGACTGTGACAGATCATTATTTTCTAGTGGTTCTACTTCAGAATCGTGTTTTTTGACAATCTTTAGTAGATCAGACTTATCACCTATGCAATTGATTCCTGAAGTATCAAAAACTGATTGATCGTTTGGATCATTCTTCAGCACAACAACCTTAGAATTTTGGTGTTGCAAAAACGTTTGAATATTTTTACATTTCTTTTTGAAAAATGTTCTTCCATTTGCAGTTTCTTCTTTCGTTTTGGAAAATAATTTGCCACTTTTTATCTGAACCTCTTTGTCACTTGAAAAGGGAGGTGCCGGAATTTCGTTTGAACTAATTGGCCTAACTTGAACATTTTCTTTCTTTTGGGCTTCAGATACTGCTGATGGTTACTCTAATAGCTTTTTCCATATGTTTTGCCTATAAAACACTACATCTTGTTCAAGATCTTTTAGCAATTTCCTCACCCTTAAAATCGAGCCAAATATGAGCCATATAGACCGTATCTGGGTTAAATTGAAAAGGTATTTGCAGAAATTTCCCTATATTAGGATTTTTGGAACAAAGTTTTGCGAAATCGTTACTTCCCTCTTCTAATATTAATTAAAAAAAACTTTCCGAAAAATAAGTTTTTCAAAGAAAAGTAAAGGCCCTTTTAGGCCATTATATGCAATGGTATGCTCTTCGATTGATCGTTTTTAATTAGGTTGTTAGCTACCGCTGCAACCCGAAACTATTTAAAAAGAATATTCTACCTTTAAATAAAGAAGGAACTAGATGTAGCAAGTTACTATAGAGACAAGTTGCTCTTACTATACATTTTAAAAATTATTCTAGTTTCAGTTAACAAATAAATTTTTTGTTAAAACCACCCAAAAATTACTGCATTTTACATAATAATGGATAATTATATAATAAAAACCTAACTGACAAATACCATTTATGATGAACTATATTGGTCCTTTATGTAAACAAAAATCAAATATCTTTGAAAAAACTGCAGTATGAAAATACATCAAAAATGCAATTTTTTTGACAAAACTAATTCTACTTTAAAAATATTTTATTTTTAATTATAAAAGGCACTATACGTAATAATTTCATTTAAAATGAGCCATTACACAGCTTTCTATGATTTTCCAGTGCCCAGCTAGCTGAGGAGTAAAATCAAGTGGAAAAAAAAGATGCTGTTTGTGGAGAATATCGTGGTTAACGTCAATTTTCTTTATATTTAGCCTACATATTTTCCTCGTTATTCAAGCCAAATGACGGTAAGTTTGCTATATAAAGGTTTCAGACAAGGCGGTTCTAACAGTATACTTCTTGTTTTGATCTGAATCTTTTTCAGGAGTTAAGGGTTACTTTTGTTTTTATTATGGGGTGTCATCGTCTCTTACTAGGTTGCTAGCTACCACTGCAACCTGGATTATTACTAAGGGGCTTGATCGTCTCTTACTAGGTTACTAGCAACTGCTGCAACATGGATTTATAATTTTAATTTATGACGACCTGGTGCAAATGGCACGCACAATCGGTCATTAACCGAAAAGTTGGTGGTTCAAGCCCACCTGGGGTCGATTTCTTTTGTTTGATATTCAGCTATAAATAAATCCTATTTGTAAAATCGATCCTTTATGCATAATAGATAATTATACAAAATACATCTAATTGACAAACACCGTTTATGACGGGTTATATTGGTCCTTTATATAATTGAGACGAGTAGCTCTTACTATAAAGTTCTTTAACAAGAACTGTTTGATAGCTTTAAAAATCAAATATCTTTGAAAAGACTGCAGGATGAAAATATATCAAAATGCCGTTTTTTCTCAAAATTGATTCTATTTTAAAAACTATTTTATTTTTAATTTCAAAAGGCACTATATGCAGCAATATCCTTTAAAATGTGCTATTATACAGCTCTCTATGATTTTTCAGTGTCCAGCCATCTGAGGAGAAAAAAAAACAGAAAGAAAAAAGATGCTGTATGTGGAGAATATCGTAGTTTTAGCCAATTTCCTTGATTTTCAAGCCAATATATTTTCTTGTTATTCAAGCCAAGGGACGGTAAGTTTTCTATATAGAGGTTTTGGACAAGCCAGTTCTAATAGTGTACTTCTTGTTTTAATCTGAATCTATTTTTAGGAGTTATGGGTTACTTTAGTTTTTACTATGGGGCGTGATTGTCTCTAACAAGGTTACTAGCTACCACTCCAACCCGGATTAACAACCAAGATTATTTTAACCCTTATATATATCAGGTAAAACCCTACGGATTTTTCTTCTTTGGAGTAGTAAGAGATGACTCTCAAAAAATCTGGCAGCTAATTAAGTCCAATGCATGCAATGGTTTGTTCTTCTAATGATCGTCTTTTAACATAACATTACCACGAACTGTTTGATGCTTCAAAAATCAAATATCTTGGAAAAGACTGCAGCACGAAAAGACATAAAAAATGCAGTTTTTAGTGGAAAAATTTATTCTGTTTAAAAAATAATTTTTTTTAGTTACAAAAGGATTTCAACCCCATTAATTTCCTTTAAAATGAGCCATTGAACAACTCTTTACGATGTTATAGTGCCAAGCCACCTAGGGAAAAGAAGACATACAGGGGTTTCGAACAAGGTGGTTCTAATGGTGTACTTTTTGTTTTGATCTGACTCTGTTTTTAGGAGCTATGGGTTTTATATTTCTTAACATTGGACGTGATCGTCTCTTACTAGTTTGCTAGCTACCGCTGCAACCTGGGTATCTATTGATACTAAAATTCCGTTTTTTAGAGTTTCGGTTATTATTAAATAATTTCTGAGACCACACTGGCTAATCATGATAAACAAAAATCGCGAAGAAAGGAAACGAGGACAATTAACAGACAGTGAAAAAATTGAAAAATTATGCTATCTGTGGAAAAGCTATCTGTGGAAAAGAAAGAAACAAAATGCCGTTTCGGCATAATGGTGTAGTAGCCGCCACTTTTCTTGATTTTCAAACCAATATATTTCCCTTGGTCTTCCAGCCAAGGAACAGAAAGTTTCCTACACAGGGGTTTTGGGAAAAGGCGGTTCTAACGGTATACTTTTTGTTTTGATCTGACGTTTATTTTAGGAGTTATGGGTTGTTATATTTCTTAACATTGGACGTGATTGTCTCTTACTAGGTTGCTAGCTCCCGCTGCAACCCGGATCTTTACTGTAATATGGCAAATAATCTGTAAAAATTAAACTAAAAACACCAATTAGACAAAGAAGGTGCAGCATTCCTTTGAATGTGTAGTTGTCTTTGGAAACCAAAAGCTCGCTGGTGTTTGGATTTTTACGGATGAAGAAGTGTTGCAATTTTAACTAATCACTTTTGATTCTTTATTTTTCACGGTTCAACTTGGCAACGGTGACAAAAATATGTTACGGCTTTTAGACTTTGTAAAGCTGAATTATCCCAAGGTAGAATCTTAGAAAATCAAACTTTTTAAGAGTGAAAATCACACTGAAACGAGTCCAAGGTGGGGGGGGGGGCAAAAATTCTTTTATCTTGATGTTCATGATGCTTGGTAGATATTCTAAAGAGAGTTGGTAGGAGAATCCGTAATCCATAAACGGATTTCCATTGTTCTGGGATATCGACGCCAAAAATTTTTATCATTGCAATAAATACCATTGGGCCTAAGAGGGTCCTTTAGGCGCACGATCATAAATTGGGAGGAATAAGAATATACATTCGGGTATTTCTATTAGAGCGGAATTTCTAATTAAACAAAGGACAACTTGAAAGTCAATGAGATTAAATTGTAATGAAATTTTAAAAATATTTAGTACATAAAAACAAAGAAAACAACGATTAATCTTGTGGAAATAATGAACAACATAGTGAATGAAACCTAAAGAATATCTTCGATGCATAACCAACAGCCGCCATCAGCAAAAAAAAATAAACAAATTTTGAATCTAAAATCTTCAACTAAAGTTAAAAAATAAATTTTGAAAGGGCTCTAGGCCAATACCTGCCCGGCAAATACCCCCCCCCGCACAAAATATCCTCCCCCGGAAAATAACCCCTCGGAAAATACCCCCCCCCCCCCCGCCGAAAAAAATACCCCCCGTGGAAAATAAGAAAATAAGGCTTTCCAAATTTGAGAATTTTATTTGAGTTTTATTTTTTTAATTTCCGTAGGGGTATGGGATAGTGGTACTTGCGTATTATGTGCCACTCACTCAAGTTTACGCTGTGTAAAATTCGTGAACACACCGTTGTTTTTTTTTTTTAGTTTCTTCGTTACTTCAGAAATAAATCTGCGCTATAGATTTGCACATTAGGGGGGGGGGAGTATAATGGGTCTGCATGCCAAATGTGTTAGGTGCAATTATTCTGCATGTTAGATAGATAGACAAATAAGTGTATTTTTAAGCCAAATATACGGCCATGAACACAGTAAAATAACATAAATGACTATAGTGAATGGGAGGGGGTGTATTTAACCCCCCAAAAAATGCCCTCCCCCGCGAAAAATACCCCTCCCCATAGAAATATCCTCTGGACAATTCAATCCTGGCGAAGATTTACCCCGGACAATTACCCTTAACATCCCCACGAGTAAAATTAAATCGGCAAAGAGAAAGCAAGACATAAAGAAATTACGTATATGAATTCTTGCAAATTCACCCAACATAAAATTTCTTCTTAAAATTTCATACCCTGGAAACTGTTTAAAATTCTCCCAGCCACTATATTCATTTATGTTATTTTACTTTGTTCATGGCCTTATATTTGGCTTTAAAATACACTTATTTATCTATCTATCTAATATGCAGAATAGTTGTACCAAACACATTTTGCATGCAGACCCGTTATGCTTATCCCCCCCCCTTAATGTGCGAATCTATAGTGCAAATTTATTGCTAAAGTAACGAAGAAACTAACAAAAAAAAACGGTGTTCTCTCGAATTTTACACAGTGTAAACTTGAGTGAGTGGTGCTTAATACACAAGTACCAAAATTCCCACCCCCCTACGGAAATTAAAAAAATAAAACTCCAGTAAAATTCTCAAACTTGAAAATCCTTATTTTCCACTGGGGGTATTTTGTTGTTTTTTAGTTTTTTTTTTTTTTTTGGGGGGGGGGGTATTTTCCGCGGGGCGGTATTTTCCGGGGGAGGGGGGTATTTTCCGGGGAGTTAAACGCCGGCTACCTTAGTCTCAAGTCTTTCAACCTTCATGGATCTCTAATTTCTGTCAGCAAACAATTTAGGAGAAGTATTTTGGGGCTAGACGGCGGAGACAAATTTTTCCTAAGTCGTATTCTATTTAGATCGTATTTCACAGTTGAAAATGGTAGTATGCCTATTTTTAGAATAAATATAATAAGTGTTTGAGAATAATTTAGACATGTGTATGCATATATAGTATTATTGCTCGTTTAATAAGATAGAGAAGTACCGTACAATTTGCAATACTTCTACAATCTGAATATAAAAATAATTTAAGCTAAATTTTATATATAAAATGAATAACAAAATAATAGCTATAAAAAGTATGCTTTACGATGCTAATCGTTCGTAGAATAATATAAATGCAACGTTGAATGAAGATCACTTATTAATGCCTTTTTATCTGTAGTATTTGACGTCAAATACCACCTAGAAGAAAAACGAATTTGAAATTACAAGAAAAAGCAAAGCGAAAATCAAACAATAAATTAGAAAAATAAAAAGAATGAATAGAAAAAATGCAAACAATCTAACATTTTAATTGATTGTCACCCGAATGAGCCTACAATTAATGACTGACCCAGCCTCTAGTCATTACCCAGCCAGTGCCCATTGGCATAGTTTGGGTGAAGAAATGGTTATTACATCGGATATATGACGAGAATTATTGTAAATACTGACAAGACGCATAAAAGCTCCGATATCTACGGTAACGTTTTTGGTCGATATTTAACGTTAAGATAAGATAAGATTTATTCTTCATTAAATACACATAGAATATTACATGTTATTAATCCCTCAAAGGCTTATTGGCCTATACAAAGAGGGAAGACATATGAATTACAAACTCAGAGATAAAAAACAAAAGAAAATTTAAAATGATCACTTACTCACATATGAAGGAGAGGAAAAGAAAATATAGATAAAATAGAAACTATAGAAAAAATTAGAATAAATAAACTAAATTAATTAATTATATTAAATAGACTCAAAAAGAAAAATAATAATAAAAAAAATATATATATATATATATATATAATTATTACTATAAGCGAATTCCTATCGTCGAAACAGAATTATGTGTATTGTCAGGTAGAACCAACATCATAATAGGTGTTACGATATTATTCATAACTCTTATCCAAGATGTTAAAATATCATAACTTAAGCCATGTACAGCCCTTTTAAGCTTATATTTAAAACTATATAAATCCCAGTTCAATCAGCTCTGCTTTGTTCTGAGGCTAGGTAGCAAAATTGACGTTTATGGGTTATTTCAGTCATAAGGCTTATAAAAATTAGACTGTAATAAAATGGTGCGAAAGCAATAAAATTTAACCCGTCTTCATGAATGCTACTCCTTAGTGAACTATACAAGTTTCAGCAATAAATATTGATAATCATACCTGAGGCCTGGAAGTCATAGTATTTTCAAGCATCCAACGTTAAAAACCCCCTAGAAAAAAAAGAATTCGAAACTACAAGAAAAAAGAAAGCGAAAACCAAACATAAGATTAGAAAAATAATAAGAATGAGGACATAGAAATTAGCACGAAAAATTTACTGTTTTGTTCCAAATACCATGTCTAAGAGGTGACAAAGTTCACACACACTTCCATAAATGTTATTCAAGCAATAACTACAATTATAGTTAGTTAATTTGATTAATTAGTTTGAAGTCTGGGATACCAATTGAAGGGTTGTTTTAAATTATTCTTAAAAACTCAGAAACATTTTAAGACTTTCAAAAAGTTCCCATTTATTAATTTAATTAGTTTCTAATCAACTAATCAATTTTCATTATTTTCTCAGTTAATCTCAGTAACACTGCCAAAAATGATACTGTTCTAAAATTATTAAATTTTTGAAAAATTAAAGTCTTACAAAACCACTGTTTTCAGGGGGGAGGACATAAAATAGCTCAAGAGGGCAAAAATATTATAAAGTCTTTCGTACCATTATATTTATATAATTCATTAAGACGTTAGTAATTCTTAAACTAAAATCTTTCAAAACAAAATCACCAGAAGACCCTTGAAAGACACTAGAATGAAAATTCAAAACGTGGATGAACCAAAAATTGAATTCAATGTGAACATACCGAAACACAACGAACATACCGAATATTCAAATTACTCATAGAACCTCAAACCGTATCAAGACCGTGTCTTAAAGAGTAAGATGTGCAAGAAACGTGGTTCAATCCCACTTTTTAGGGTTATAGTGACAAAAAGGGTGAGATGGCTAGGACACGTTCTATGGATGAATGATGACAGATTGCCGAAGATTGTCCTTGTAAGCCAACTGTCTAGGGCCAAACAAAAGCTGGCCGTTTTTAAATGGCGTGGGAAGATGTCATAAAGAAAGATTTAAGGGAAATGGGAACTTCTTGGGAGGGTGTAAAGAGGGAAGCTTTGAATAGATTGGGATGGAGGAAGAGCATGCGCAGCTGTGTTGGCTTCAGGCAACTTGGTGCTTGAGTGAGCTGTTAATAGTAGAAGCAAGAAAAAATTTCGCGAATAAAACCAAACAAACAAAAATTATCTTTGAGCTTATAATTTTATATTTGAACTAGAATAAGAGAAGCAAAAAAGAATTTTTGATGCAAAGAAACTAAAACTGTCACAAATTCAAATCTACAAACTCCGTGACTAACATACTCCCGGTAGATACCAGATAGCTGAAGTAATTTTAGATCTATAGTCAGTTGGTTTCCAATCATCACAAGCGAGGATATATTTTCTTTTCGTTTTAATACCTGAAGCTTGAAAGCAAGCAAGTCTTTCTCATTACAGATGTTACATTTGGGTAATATGCTTCATTAAAAAGTGGCGTGTTTTATCCTCATTTTGTTAGTATACCCTTTTTCATCTCAATGGCAGAGGAATCAAACTTAAAGTTTCAGGATTTTTGGAGAAGGTGGAGGGGAGGCTGGCATACGGACTCCAAACTATGTATTCTGGTGAGAGGTTAAAATATCTTTTCCGTGGTTCTTCCTATGCACTACAGTTTTTCCTCTTTGTTTTTTAAGCTTGTTGTTGGAAACGATCTTTGTATATTTTATAAGTGCTAAGGATTTAGGTAAAGGGCTAAAGGGCTAAGTTGCAAGTATTGGTTGACATCGAACAAAACAATGAACATCGAATGATTAGTGTACGTCAAAAGGTAACCAGAAAAGGCGTCCCCAGAATGCATAACAACAGATATTAGCCATAAAAGTTTCCCATTAAGGGTAGACTATGACTGGAAGCCTGCAAAATACAAAAAAATGAAAAACAAATTAGAAAGAGAAAATTATAAATGTGAAATACTCGACACCTCTTTGATCATCTCTGCTAGTTCCCTGCTAGGTTAGGATAAGATACTTATTTCAAAAAATCACTATCACAAGCCTTAAAGGGCCAAATTCCGACTTTGGAGTCAAAAATATCAGTAAGAAAAAACAAAAAATTACAAAAATGAAAAAGAAAAATTGAGAATGAATAAGCAGTCGTAAGTCAATACTTTAGCTGTAAAAAGTCGATTAAAAAGATAAAAACTAGTAAAAAAATGTCAGGTAATTTAAAGGAAGATCCTGAAATTTCAGGTGGGATATGATGAAGAAAATGGGGCGATTATTTGAGGACTAAATCGGCATTATCATGGACTTAGAGGTGTTTACTGTCATGTCGAAGTCCGAGGGGTCAATTGAATTGAGGTTGCTCATAGGGCTGGTTATTAAATTTCTGAAGCAAGTTTCGAAAATCGTTAGTTCATCAGCAAATTTCCATGTGTCAGGATAAATATCTAATATTTGACCTATTTAATTTATTTTAATTAACTTAATTTAATTATTCTAATTAATTGGCTAAATAATTTTATTGATTTGAACGTATTTAATGAATATAACTATTTTACGATAGAAAAATGTCTACAGTAGATATATTTCATCATGAGTAAATAATTGAGGTAAATAAACATAATTAGTTATAGAGTACACTAAGTTGCAATTAAGTCTTAGTATTTATGGAAAAATATTACCTTTGGGCTATTCAGTCCTCTTCAATTTTGGCCTTTCGAAATATCAAAGAAAACACAGTCAGAATTGGCAGTAATTGCAATCTATAACAATTATAGTATAGTGTTATAAAAAAAATAAGAACTAGGAGATAGAAAGCCATAGGCTTCAACATAAAATACATAAAATATGTATTTGCATGTGTTTTTGTCTCTCTCACTCTCTAAGCCTGTGTGTCTGGGTGGGTTTGCATGACTGAAATTATGTGTTTGTATGCGTTTTTGTCTCTCTATACTCTCTTTGCCTGTCTGTCTGGGTGGGTGTTTGCTTGTCCAAGTTTCTGTCTATGTGTGTTTGTATGTCTGAAACTATGTAGTTACATGTGTTTTTTGTCTCTTTCACATCTCTAAGACAGTGTGTCTGAGCTGGGTGTTTGCTTCTCCTAGTGCCAGACCAAACTTTAGAAATAAATACCATACTGTAGAAATCATGGACAATCTAAAAAGAAATCATGACTAATACATAGAGATCTAGACAAATTAATAGAAAATCAAGAGTAAACTGTATAAGTCCAGAAAAATCCTATAGAAATCATACGCTATGCATAGACATCCATACAAAATCATTAAAATCAGGGTCAATCCTAGAGATCCAGACCAACCCAAAAGACATCGATACGAAGCTATAGAAACCATGAATGGTCCGTACAAATCTGGAAAAATCCCATAGAAATCCTAACGAATGCATAGGAATTCAGGGGGATTCATTGAAATCATAACCAATGCATAGAAATTCAGACTAATTCATAAAAAAGCCATGGCCAACCCTAGAATTCCATAACAAACCATAAAAATCATGACCAAACTGTATAAATCATGAAAGCTCTTTCAAATGATACATGAATTATTTATTTAACAAAAATCTTCGTTTCTTTTAATGAACACCAAGTAAAGAAACAGAGCCTTCGTGGAATCAGATAAAAGGGAAATCATTGGAAAACTGCTTAGAGGCTAAAAAATGTTGTTGACTCAGTTGTTATCTCAAAAGACAGATGTGAGGGCTGTCACAGGATGCATTGTATTGTTTCACAGACAACCTGAATGATTACGTAATACGAGATAATGCACCATTCTTTTAATTCACGGAATCAATAACTAATAATCAATAATCAATAATCATTACTATAATCAATAATCAGTGCTCAGAACCATTACATTTGAAAAATAATACCTGCCTGGTTGCAGTAATAACAATTTTTGGAGATCGAAATAAGTTTGATTAACCTTCAAAAGAATATGTCTGTCCAGAAAGCATCTCAAATCACCGTGTTATGCAAATTCTCGGAATGATGCCAAAAAAGGTGCCCTGTAACAGATCACTGATAATACTTCGATATATCCAATTGAGAAATCGACTGCGCAAATAACCTTTTATGATGTAGTAACGCTTAACATCAGTTAGCCAACTTCCTGAAAAAATATATTGATTTCCGGGGACATAATAATATCGACGACCAACCATAGAGTACCAGTGAGACGGTCGTATAAGAAAAATTCAAAAACTATGTTCACCAGATTGCATGTCATTTTAAGACACGGAACAAAAGTTGAAGAAAATCTATGTATAAAAATTGGGAGGGGCCTTGTGGGTGAGGGGGCTCCTGGGGTCTTGGGGCTCCTGGAGGGGGGGGCATAGAGTGGGGACTTGAAGCCTTGGTTGGACACATGGGATCCTTGAGTGAGGACATGGAGTCCTGGATGGGGACTGTGGGTTCTAGATGAGAATGTAGGGGCCCAAACTCATGTGCAAGCCCGGTAATACAAAACCGATTTGCATAGTTCCATTAAGCATCAGAAGAATTTTGTCTGTCCAGTATGCATCTCAAATCATCGTGGTATATATATTCTCAGGAGGATGCGATAAGTGATGCTCCAAAACAGATCATTGTTAACACCTATCAAAAATTCAATTGATAAATCGAATTTGCAAATAACTTGTCATGATATTGTGATGCTTAACATCAGTTGGCCAACGTCCCGGTAACAATACATTGATTGTATTAGAATGTATTTCTAAAATTATAATATTTTCAATGGCTTGTTGGCTCAGTCGAGTAACGTGTCGTTCCTTTACCTTAGGAAATCATGGGTCTCACGTTCGACTCCTACATAAAAAACAAATTTCATAAAATCAATGGGAATTTGATTAGAAGGTAAAAAGCGTGTCTTGAAAAAAAAACAGATCACCATCTATAACCAAAGTTAACGATAACGACATCTATGAGTTTGGTTATGTAGTCGGTAGTTTTGGGGGAATCGCCTTTAAACCTTCTTCATGATCTTCGACCACTAAGGAAGAAAAGAGTAGGGCTCTATTCATCTAATGAAAGTACAGTGCCATTACATTACAGTAATGATACCTGCCCAGTTGTATTCATAACCAATAATCAATAGTCGATAACCAATAATTGGTTCGACACCATTAGAGTGCAAAAAAATTTCATCCAATTATTTATCATAATCCATAAAAAAATTTCGTTTATAAGGCATAATGTCGCTTCTAATTCACTTCTAAACATTGGCTTGAGATAACGGGAAGCCCACTTGGAATGTTGGCATTCTTACAGACAATTTCTTATCGGAAAACTTAAGATATGACTGTGTGCTTAAAACAGTTTCCTATATGTCTTGTCAAAATAATACCATTTTTATCGTTGATAAGTCTAGCTTCCAAGGAAATGACTCATCTTATTGTATGGATGGATATGTGCCTTAGTTTATGTGTCTTGTTGTAATGTGTGTCTTTTTGTATGGATGGTTAAGTGTCTTGTTTTATGGATGGTTATTTGTCTTTTTGTATGATGGAGGTACGGTCTTGTTCTAGTAGGGCTCTTGTCGCATGGTGGGACAGGGCTCTTGTCGGAGTAATTGACACCATACTACTAAAATCAACTGAACATTTTTTATCCTTCTTATCATCGATTTTTTTTCAAATTGATTGTCTATGGTCAAAGTTTCAGAGAGAAAATTTGGGTATTTATTTGAATAAAACATCAGAACAAAAACAAATAACAACAGACTTTAAAGAATAAAAATTCAAGAATTTTGACTCCACGTCTGGGAGCCTTTATCAACGGGAAGAAAAGTTAAAGTTAGATTGGATTAAACACCTTGTATAAAGAAAAAGAAAAAACGAAATAAAAAAAAACACAAAAACAAACAAATAAATAAAACTTACATCTTAATAACCTCAAACCAATCATTTTACAGTAAACGCAGTATTTTGGAGGCTATTACGACGTGAGTTTTATTTATTCGTTCGTCTTGTTTGTTTTTCTTTTATCTTTTTCTGTATGTCTTGTGTTGAATTTAATTCAACTTTAATTTTCTCCCCGCTGATAAAAGCTTCCGGACGTGGAGTCAAAATACACGGATTTTTATTATTAAAAGAATATTGGATTTTCTTTTTTTTTTTCGTTGCACTGTTTTATTTAAATAGCCGTTTAAGCTCTTAAATTTTGTAAATGTAAAACTAGTGTGGTTTAAGAAATTATTTATCATCTATGATATCTCTCCTCCCAAACTGTAACACAATATTACCAATATTACTACTGCTACTACTAATCCTAACAACTCACCGCAGCAACGAGCCAATATTTTGTTTTCCACAAAATTTTTGTTCTCCTTTTTATTAATCCCATCTTGTTTGATTGTCATGATTTTCTATTGAATTTCCACTTCTTTGATGGCCATGATTTTCTTATCATCAGTGGTCAGAAGGGGTTAGCTGCTTACATCAAAGGGGAAGAATGATGACCAATTCACCCAATTTTTACTCCCTTCCTTTGACTATGCAAAGCAATGTACTGATACTGTAAGGAGCATGATTACTCAAAGAATACGGATAAAGGGATTAGGGCCTGTTTAACCAAAAGGTGTGTTTGCTAAATTCATGTTTCCCTGCAATTTAAAAAAAAAGGCAGTCTTTTTTGGTCTTCAAAGGTCTCAATACATTTCAAGTGCTAATGACATCAGAATAAAAACAGTTTTTGCCCCTTGACCGATTTTAAATCCTCTCATGCCTGAAGACCGCTTTTTCTATAAGCATTCTTTTTATTGCTTCAAAATTATGACGGCTTAGGGCGGCATTACATTAACGTCAGTGTTGCCACATTTAACAGTGAAAACAAATTAGCTAAAATAATTTCGTAAATTTTGTACTGCTTTTCGTCCGAAAAAAAAAACGTTTGGAAATCTGCTGATTCCAGAAGATAACTACCTAAAGGAAGCTTTTTGATGACAGATGAATCTATTTCTACTACTGCTACTACTAATGCTAATACTACTAATAACTCACCACAGCTTCAAGCCACCTGAAGTCGACACAGCTACGCACGTTCCTCCTCCATCCTAATCTGTTCAAAGCCATTTCGCAAAAAAATGTTTTTTGTGACATCCTTCCGCCCCAACCGTGGACGACCGGATTTCTGTTCAGCCCTAAGTGGTTGGTCAAAAAGGACAATCTTCGGTAATCTGTCACCCTTCTTCAGCAGAATGTGCCCTAGCCGTTTCATCATTTCTCTTATTATAGCCCTAGAAAGTGGATTTGAACCGCTCTTTTCGTACAGCCTACTGTTTGAAATATGGTCAGTCAGCTGGATGGGTACCCAGAAGATATTCGTAGGCAATTCCTCTGGAAAATATCTAGTAAATCTTCATTTGCTTTTCAGAGCACC
>NC_142803.1:71944836-71968504 GCF_049724085.1 Artemia sp. Qi Xiang Cuo
TTGTTGCTTTGTATGTCAGAATCCTCACATTTATATATGTGTTTTATCTCTCTTACTTCCTCTGCTTATGTGTCTGGGCGGGTGTTTGCTTATCTCAGTGCCTGTCTCTGTCAGTTTGTAGGTTTTTGTCTATCTCAATGCCTGTCTCTGTCTGTTTGTATGCCTGAATCAATATATTTGCATGTGTTTTTGTCTCTCTCACTCTCCTTGCCTTTGTGTCTGGGCGTGTCGCCTCTGTGTATGTCTCGTATCTGTGTGTGTATGTGTGTGTGCGTGTCGTTTCTGTGTGTTTGTCCTCTCTATGTCTGAGTCGTCTCTTTGTGTCTGTCGTTTCTAAGTGTTTGTCATCTCTGTGTTTGAGTCGACTCTGTGTGTGTGTGTCATCTCTGTGCGTGTGTCGTCTCTTTATGTGTTTCGTATCGGTGTGTGTGTCCTCTCTTTGTTTGTGTTGTCTCTTTGTATATATTAAAAATATGTGAGTTATGGAAGTGGAACCCTGCAAAATAGATCTTCTGCTTAAATGAAGCACAACAAAATTGTTTTCCGCGTCACAACTTTGCTCAATCCCAATTCATAAGGTTTTAAAGATAGGCCTATGCAAATAAATATCCTGAAGTTTGGAAATAAAACTTTGATACATCTTAAAAGTCTGCTCAGAAAACTGAACTTGCATTTTCAGAGATAAAGAAAGAGAAAAAGAAACTGATAACTAAGAATTAAGGTAAAATGTTGTTTTGGCAAAATTTCAAGTGGTATAGACCTGTCATGTTGGCAAATTTTAGGACCCTCTTGCGGGAGAAGGAGTGTAGGTAGGTAATTCAAAGTCCCAGGACATATTTTGGCCTGTATACCCATTCCTGAAAGTGTCTATTTCCAAAACAAGCCATATTCCAAGAGGGACACAAGTAGCTGAAGTAGAATTTTATTTTCTAGTTTATAATCTACGGTAAAATTCTACTTTAGCTAGAATTTCTACATAATAATAAAGAAATATTGAAGCCGTGTGTCCTTTACTATGAATCCGCTGAACGTGGCCTAAACATCGAAGCTGTTGAAGCTGGATGGTCTGCATGATGGTCTGGGAATAGTTGAGCGAAGAAAATAGCCGTTCGTTTGATATTCGGTCAAGGTAGGTGATGCCAGCAAGCTTCCTGAGGGATTTTGTTTGAAAGGCCGCCAACCGGCGTTTGTCTTCTGCTTTCAAGGTCCATGTCTCTGCTCCGTACGTTGCTACTGGAACCACCAGAGCTCGAAAAAGGCGTGTTTTTAGTTTCAGCGACAGATGTTTGTTTTCCAGGTCGATCGCAATGACTTGAAGCATGCTGAGGCAAGGGCGAGGCGTCGTTTAACTTCTTTTGAGGAGTCGTTTGTGGACGTCAGCTCACTTCCTAGGTAAACGAAATGGTCAACCCACTCGATCAAGGGTAGGAAACATGAAAATAGGTGGTATGGAATTTTCTTACACAGGTAGGAAGGATGAGGTATATAAACAGGGAGTAGGGCTCATGATGAATAAGGTTTTATTAGTAGATTTTAACGCCCCTGTCGGTAGATATAGGGATAGATGGTACCCTAGCCTAGGTAAATTTGGTGCAAAAAAAAAAACAGTAATAGCTACAGACTGCTGCAATTTTGTAGGTATAACAATCTAGTTACAACCAATACAGTATTTGGTCATAAAATGACCCATAAGTTAGCATGGTATTCACATAATGTTGGGACGGCTACCTTTATTGATTATGTTATTGTAAACCAAAGACTGGCGGGATCAATATAAGATACTAGTGCATATAGGAGTGCTGTTACTGATGTTAAAAAGTAAGGATCACCATCTAGTACTGTCTAGGGTTAGTTAAAGCTGAAATTTAGGAAAGGTAACTACCTTCTGCTATGACGCGGGTAGATTCCAGGATGAGAATTTGAGAGAAACTTTCCAGGAAGAGTCTAATACTAACTGGAGTCCTTAAAATTTGACAATGTTGAAGATAAATGGAATAATTTTAGGAAAACAATTGTGAAGTTGCTAATTGTGTATTAGCGAAGAAAGTTAGGAACAAAGTTAGGAATATCAGTGAAAATACTTTATGTTTAAAAGAGAGGAAGACAGATTTTTACAAGAACTATCGTATGAAAACCATGTGACAGATCATATGAAAATAAAAAGAAAGCATTAAAATATGAAATAAGGACGTGTGAAGTGAGGGCCATGGATACTACTACTACTACTAACAACTCACCGCAGCAGCAAGCCACCCGAGGCCAACACAGCTACGCACGCTCCTCCTCCATCCCAATCTATTCAAAGCCTCCCTTTTTACATCCACCCATGAATTTCCCATTTCCTTTAAATCTTTCTTTATGACGTCCTTCCACCCCAGACGAGGACGACCTGCTTTCTGATTAGCCCTAGACAGTTGGCCGAAAAGAACAATCTTCGGCAATCTGTCGAAGATTGCCGAGAAGTTTTGAGTTAAGAAAAGTGCGGTTTTAGGGAGGGTAGGAGATATGTCAACCAAATTCTCCCTCGTTGATTAATAATTGAGAAGTGTCTGAATCACCAAACACCTTTAGTCCTCAGTTTTTTATAGATTATGAGCAAGCGTTTGATTCAGCTGATATAAGAGCTTTAGCAAAAATCTTATGCTTGTGTGGTATGCCAGACAAATACATTAAAGTGATTAGTGTTATGTAAGAGAATAACACTGCTGTGGTTAAAGTAGAAAATGAGATTAGTAGCTGGTTTAGAATAAAATATACCGAATAGGCAAAATATTGTAGTAGCTGCCACTTTTCTTGATTTTCAAGCCAATATATTTTCCTTGCTGTTCAAGCCAATCGACAGAAATTTTACTATACAGGGGTTGCGGACAAGGCGGTTCTAATGGTGTACTTTTTGTTTTGATCTGACTCCTTTTTTAGGAACTATGGGTTTTTATATTTCTTAATATTGGACGTGATCGTCTCTTACTAGGTTGGTAGCTGCCGCTGCAACCCGCATTCCTTTTAATACTTTAGTTACCATGGGCTACAGTTCATTTTTTAATGTAAATGCAGCCCAGATAATATACAAGCATCGGTGGCTTAGTTAGTAGAGCATATAGTTCTGCTAATGATCGTCCTTTAACATAAACTACAGGCTAGAATTCGTTCTTTATTGTACCTTACTGTATTACAAACAAGAAAAAGCCTATGGCTTTTTCTTAATTGGAATAGTAAGAGACGACCTGGCTAAAACCTACGATTATGATATCATTGATCAATCTTTAATATTAATTATAATCTTATTTTAGTTACTATGGGCTGGAAATTTGTTCTTTACTGTAATCCCACGAACTGTTTGAAATTGCTAAAAAGTTCGTTAACACGAACTGATTGACAATACTGATGCTAAGAGTTCGTTCTTTAAGTTATCATATACTGTTAAAGTTCTTTCTTATATGAACGTTTCTTGGTGTAGTGGTTAGCACTCAAAATTAAATTAGTTACTATCGCCTAGAGTTACTTCTTTACCATATCGTAACAATTTGTTTATAATAATAATTAATTTTTTTAATTACAAAAGGTTTCTATATACAGCAGTTTCCTTTAAAGTGAGCCATTACACAGCTCTTTATTATGACCACGAACTGTTTGATTTAATACTTAAGTTACTATGGGTTTACAGTTCGTTCCTTATTGTAACTTATTCTTAAAATTGGACATGATCGTCTCTTACTAGGTTGCTAGCTACAGCTGCAACCCGGAAAGTGACGTATAAAATTTAGTATAGGCAAGAGGTCGTTCTTTATTATAGTTTCTTAACATTGGACGTGATCGTCTCTTACTAGGTTGCTAGCTACCGATGCAACCCGAATTACCTATAAAAGTTAGTACAGACAAGAGTTCGTTCCTTATTATATATATTCTTTACCATACCAACCAGAATGACGTCAGTTACAACTTGGGCTCCGTTTTATGCTATATCATTACAAACTGGAAAAAGCCTACGGCGTTTTCTTCTTTGAAATAGTAAGAGACGAACCAAGCACTCACGTAGCTACTTAAGTCCAATGTATGCAGTCGTATGCTACTCCAATGATCGTCTTTTAATGTAATCTAATGATGTACTTTTGTTTTGATTTGACTCTATTTTTAGGAGTTTTGTTATATTTCTTAGCAATGGACTGATCGTCTCTTACTAGATTGCTAGCTACTGCCGCAACCCAGATTCACATATATATTTATTTATGAAAGACAACCTGACCGAGTGGTCCAAGGCACTGGTGTTAGCCACCAGTCTCTTCGGAGAGCGTGGGTTCAAATCTTACCGCTGGTATACGATTATGTTTGAAAGACTGCAGTGTGAAAAGACATCGAAAATGCAGTTTTTGGTGGAAAAATTAATTCTCTTTTAGAAACAATTTATTTTAGTTACAAAAGATTTTTAACCCAATTAATTTCCTTTAAAATGAGCTATTGAACAACCCTCTACGATGTTCCAGTGCCAAGCTATCTCTGGATACAAAAGAAGAGAGAAAAAAATATCCCGTTTGTGGAGAATAACGTGGTAAAAGTCAATTTGCTTGATTTTCAAGCCAATATATTTCTCTTTGTTATTCAAGCCAAAGGGCGGTAAGTTTCCTTTATAGAGGTTTCGGACAAGGCGGTTCTAATGGTGTACTTTTTGTTTTGATCTGACTCCTCTGTTAGGAACTATGGGTTTTTATATTTCTTAACATTGGACGTGATCGTCTCTTACTAGGTTGCTAGCTACCGCTGCAACCCGGATATATAAATATATATATATATATATATATATATATATATATATATATATATATATATATATATATATATATATATATATATATATATATATATATATATATATATATATATATATATATATATATATATATATATATATATATATATATATATATATATATATATATATATATATATATATATATATATATATATATATATGTATATATATATATATATATATATATATATATATATAAAAAAAAAAAAAAAAAAAAAAAAAAAAAAAAAAAAAAAAAAAAAAAAAAAAAAAAAAAAAAAAAAAAAAAAAAAAAAAAAAAAAAAAAAAAAAAAAAAAAAAAAAAAAAAAAAAAAAAAAAAAAAAAAAAAAAAAAAAAAAAAAAAAAAAAAAAAAAAAAAAAAAAAAAAAAAAAAAATATATATATATATATATATATATATATATATATATATTCATGTCCTGCACCCATTTGCACAGGACCCAATTCACTAATTATAAAACTATCGTCAAAAATGTCCTCGGGAACATTAGGTCCAACAATTTGCATAAGACTATCCATTTCTTCAGCTGTAAATTGAAAGTCCAGGGGGATATTAAATGGCATACCTTCACTAACATCATCCAGTGAGAGGGGACAATTACCCATGATACTTTGAAGTCCCGGACCAGGGAAGGCAGAAGTTTTCATAGCTTCCCCCTGAAACTAGAAAATGAATGGATTAAGTTTTTTTTTCTTTGATGAAAGTTTTATCACAATTATAGCACACTTTTCTTTCATCAAAAATTTTTTTTTTCTTCATTGGATTCGAATTTATAAGAAAAATGCATAATAAATTAAAAAGTTTTGCTTATATCACTATTTATAAAACAAGTGAATAATGAATTACAAATTTTTTTAATTGCACACATTCACATGCGCACACATGCGCACACACACATGCACACACACACACACACATACACACACACACACACACAAACACATGCACACACACAGACATACACACACACACATGCACACAAACAGAGACAAACAAACACACACAGAAAAACACACACACACACACACACAAACAAACACACACACAAACACACACACAGAGACACACAGACATACAGCCACACACACCCAGCCTCACACCCTGCCACAGACCGTCAGACACACACACTCACCCAGAGACCCAGACTGTGACAGAGAGACACACACTGAGAGAGACTCACCCTCACCCAGAGACACACACACACACAGACACACTCGGTCACACGCACACATACTCCCAGAGAGAGACAGACACACAGAGGCACACACACAAACATGCACACACACACACACACACACACACACGTTCACACACACCCACGCACACACACATACACACACACATGCGCACACACGCTGAAATATTCTTACAGGTTGAAAATACGTTTCTAACCCCTACATATATTCCATTAGCCTATAAGTAATTATGCCTCTGAAGTCAGATAGAAACTTTCTGCGAAAACAAATTAACGTGCTGCGGAAACAAATTAGGAGATGTCAGAATTTTTACTTCAAAAATTCTTAATTTTCTCATAACTTTTGATGGATTAAGGTAAACGAAATAATTTAAAGATATTCAAAATCAGCATTAAAATACAATTCAGTTGATATTTATATTGAAAAAATTTCACCACCTGGATCAAACATAAGAAATAAACAAATGCCATTCAATCATTATGTTGTTATTGAATTTCAATGAATCTCAATGAATTATCGAGTAGATGCGGCGCATGCACTGCTCACAAACACACACACACACACACAAACACACAACAAAATAATGAAAATCATTACGACGTTATTGAATTTGCAATATTCATTATACTATCCCCATGAATTATCGGGTAGACAGAAAAATAAGCAGCGCATGTGCCGCTCACACACTCCTTCAAATTGACTTGGGAAAAAGAATCATTAGCGAGAAATAATATTTGAAAACTCACATTTAAATTTGCAGCTTCCATGTTGAGAGCTGTAGAGGCCACGTCATTCTCGCCTTGCATTGGTTGTGAACGACCCGGTAACCCTTCATGTAAGATAACTTCTCGATCTTGAATAGATAAGACTGGTGTATTATGAGAATATGTCCAGTTTTATTTGAGTTTCCTGCCAGTTTGTATGATGGTCTGTGCAGAGCTAACACTGGCTTGAAAGGCTCCTTGCTGATCCAGAGAACTTGTATTGGAGCCAGCATATCTGATGATGGATGGTCTTGCAGCTTGCATCGATGTGATATCACTCCATCTTGGTCTCTTTTCGGGGAGAGAGTAATTGTATGAATCCACCTCCACATCCTTAAAAAAGAAGAGAAATTTAGTAAGGAAATAATAAGCCCTCTTTTACAGATAAATTGCCCTCTAAAGTTTATTCTGGTGTTTGTAGCACTGTATGTCTTAGCACTTTAGAATAAAACAATAAAACAACAGAGTCTCTCAAACCCCGTAAAGCTATTTTAAAATGTATAAGAATTATTTATTTAACAGAAATCATCGCTTTTTGAATGGCCACCAAGTAAAGAAAAAATCACAGAGTCTCTCAAACCCCGTAAAACTATTTTCAAATGTATAAGAATTATTTATTTAACAGAAATCATCGCTTTTTGAATGGCCACCAAGTAAAAAAAAAATCACACAGAATAAAACAACAGAGTCTCTCAAACTCCGTAAAGCTATTTTAAAATGTATAAGAATTATTTTTTTAACAAAAATCCTCGGTTTTTGAATGACCACCAAGTAAATAAAAAAACACAAAGAATAAAACAACAGAGTCTCTAAAACCCCGTAAAGATATTTTAAAATTTATAAGAATTATTTATTTAAAAGAAATCGTAGCTTTTTGAATGACCACCAAGTAAATAAAAAATAACAAAAAATAAAACGACAGAGTCTCTCAAACCCCTTAAAGCTATTTTAAAAGGTAAAATAATTATTTATTTGACAGAAATCCTCGCTTTTTGAATGGCCACCAAGTAAAGAAAAATCACTCTGAATAAAACAACAGAGTCTCTTAAACACCGTAAAGCTATTTTAAAATGTATAATAATTATTTATTTAATAGAAATCCTCGCTTTTTGCATGGTCACCAAGTAAAGAAAAAAACACACAGAATGTGGCATCGTTCCATCTTGCTCCCTATCAATTCTGAGTTTCTAGCTAGAATTAGACAAAGCCCGTCTTAATCACCAAGCTTTTGTTTTCAGATACGACAAGTTTGAAGTTTGGTTCCAAAAAAGGATCCCTTTTCTGTAATTATAAACACATATGGTTTTAATCTCTGTGATAACATGAGCGTACGAAGCCTGTTCTCCAAAAGTGACCGTTTCTTGTACCACAGATGCTTCTATTTAGATCGGAAAAAGATTTTTGATAACTGGAAAAAAGGATATTTTTGAACGAAATAACTATTTCTACAGAGCAGGATGGGGGTGGTTTTCGTTTACATAGAGGAAAAAAGCGTACTTTGCGTTTTCTAACGAGTATACTATTGTGTGGGTTTTTTTTGTTGGGGGTGGGGGAGGAGGGCTGTCCCCCTGAAATTTGAATTTACTGGTAAATACTTTTTATCTGGAAATAAATTAAGAAATTTAATAAGCTGTACTCACATTGACAATTGACAAATCCATTGTTTCAAAGTTAATAATAATATTGAGTGTACTATTTACGATATGTTAAAACATAATGGAAATTAAATTATAGTGCATGAACATTTTATACAGGATTTCAAGGACGAATAAAAACGGATGTTGAGTTACATAATTTCGTGCGCGCTCCCACACCATGTTTGGCTACTTTATAACATACCAGTTTTTTTAAAAAAAAGGTCCATGTGAATTCACGATGCACATACGTTGTGCAATTCTTTTCAAAAACAGAAAAAAACCTGACTTCTTAAGTTATATTATTACGACCATATTTTCAAAACATGCTTCACTACATTATACCTTGCCAAATAACCGGTCTGGTAATCTGCCTTGGAAAGCTGCCAATCCTATTCCTGCAAGCAAATCCAGACGATGCATTCTACTCTCATACACCAATATCAACACATATTTCTCGTTTAACTATTTATGCTGAATTAAAAATGGTATTAGATATTTTCTACTGCTTCTTGTCATATTTTATCCAATTTCTTTCTTTTTACATTTCTACCTAAAACGTATTATTATGAATAGCGGAAAAACAAAAAGATGACAGAAACAATTTTACCAGTATAGCCTATATTTTCAGATCAAGCGTAACCTGTTTTTTAAATGTGTAAGATTCAGATAATCCTAAATTTCTAACAAAAATAAAATTTCAAAAGCTATAAACTTTCAGATTAAAAAAAAAAAAACGAATTCAGTCCTAAATGTACCACACTGAATCACATTATTATGAACACAGCTGAACGTTTAGCTTTGTACAAAAAAGGGGGAGGGAGGAATTCCCGATTATTGCAAATATATTTGCTGTGAGATATTTTTTTCCTTTTTTTCGTTTTAGGCCTTAGAACTGGTCTTTCTTTACCTTAAAAAATTCGTTTCCCCTCTTAATTAATGTTTATTCGTTGTTTAACTGCATTTGATTTAAAACAGCCCGATTGTAGTAATATTTACAATGTAGTTTTTTACCTTTTTCAGTTAAAAGCAAAAAACACGAGAATAAAAATTAAATTCCTGTGAAATTTGTACATGCAATGAAAATTTCCAATCACGCTTTACACCCAGTCAATCCAAACAAGGGATCTTAAAGTTCCAACTTGGAAATAGCTTGTTCGATCCAATTCAGGACCCTGGTCAATTTTACACTGAATCGAAACTTAGCTCATTTTTGAACCAAGTAACTCAACAGCAATGCTACGAGGCTCCATAGCTAGATATCCACTCGTTTTAAGAATTTTAAAGCCTTTGCTCATTTTGGCATTGATTCATTCCACAGCAATGCTGTGAAAGTCCGTACCGTGGACTTACCAACCTTTTGTTAAGTTAGGAATCAGCTGGTCTCAGTACTGGCTTCTTGGGATCAGAACTTGGATTGTTGTTGCATCGAGTCAGCTTATCCATTCATATTTTCAGCTTAGATTTAGCTCAGTTTTGCTTCGAGTGAGTCCGTAGTTTTCTATCAAGGAAGTTAACTTTGAAGGGGGTTGGGGCCACTTTACACCCTCAGCACTGTAAATTGAAAGTTCCTGGACAACCCTGGCTAAAGATGATGCAACAAGCCTAACTTTCTGCTAACAAGTTAGCAGTGGAAGGGGAAAGGGCCATGGGCACAATTTGTGCCTCAAATCGTGCATAATTAAATGGCTTGCATGATTACTGTGTTAACAAAGTGAAAGGTTTCCACTATCTCTATTACCGCGTATCTGCGAAGAAGAAGACAAAGTGGAAATTAAATGGTAATCAGGACCTGGATACAAACTTAAGGGAGTAAAAAAACAGGACTCTATAATTGGATTTCAAAGATAGGTGGTGATTTTCAGTGAAAAAATACTTCCCTGGCTAGTTTAAGAGACTTCTAATAGAGTAGCCTAGTGCAATTTGCCTATCCTACACAAATTGAACATTTACCCTTGTACAGCAGAGCATTAAAACAATCTATCACAATGAAAGATATCCAGGGTAACTTGAATGGAATGACTTGAAAAATACAAATGAAAACCACAATATACAATCTTACAATTAGGATTTCAGCAACACTAATTGTATTTTTCAATTCTGAAATAATTGCACAACTCAGAAAACTTACCCTGAGTCAACAGTTTAACAGTCAGATATGTGGGAAAAGGCTAAGAAACCGATCGGTGCTATGGGAAAATCGATCGGTTTATATCAGCATATGTATATTATTCAGTCTTTTTTTTCAGTAAAGTAAAAATAATGTTCTGGTTTTGAGAAGCCATGAGAGGCAGAAGGTATGGGACAAATTGAATGAATTTGGCCTAAAAATGCTAAATTTTCCATTTCAGCCTTCCATAAGGAATGGCATAGCCCCAGGGTTGAAACCCCTAGTGATTTCCCCTATTTCTAGTGATTTTAATCCTTAAACTGGGGATTCTTTCCTAAATCAAGTGATTTCTTATGATATAGTGCGTAAAGCGTAAATTCAAGCGATCAAATCACCCAGGAAGCTAATTATCGAAAGCAAAAGGGACGCTTTTGTGCCAAATTTACCGACAACCATTGAAAACCTAAAACTATTGTATTTGTTCGGTCTCAGAATTCAAAATAGATAAATTAGAGAGACTGGGATTACAGAATTTGTACGCACCGATATGCATAGACTAGTATTGCATAACCGATTTGCACAGAAAGATTAAACAAAATTGATTGTTTTTTTTTCTGATTTTAGTTTAATAGCAATATCTTTATGAAATTTCAGTTACAAATTTCAGGATATAGTTTGACTCTTAAAATGTGAACTAGAACTTTCAATTTCCAATCAAATGAGCCCCCTCTGAAGTTTATACAAGCCATTCAATAAGAAGCCTATATGCCCCCAGGGAATAACTTATAACCCTTGCCCCTGAAGACTGTGGGGGGAATGTCCTACTCAAACATATAATTTCCATAACTTTCAAGTACGTTGAACAAAATGGCTATATCAAAATTTTGACTGGATGTGTTTGGGGAAATAGTGGGCGTCGAAGGGGTGTCAGTTGCCATAGAATCACTTTCGACTATTAAAAAGGGAATTAGCCATTTAAATTTCCAATCGAATGAGCCCTTTCTGAAGATTCTACGACAACGTTGTCTATATATATGCCCCCAGGGCATAACTTACAATCCTTGCCCTGAGGGCTGTGGGGGATTGTCATCCTCAAAGACCTAATTTCCAGAACTTAATACAACGTTTAATAAAATTGCTATCTCAAAATTTTGATTGGATGTATTTGGGGGAAAGGTGGGCGTGAGAGGGGGGTTAGTTTCCCTCTAATCACTTTCGACTATTGAAAAGGGCACTAGCCCTTTGAATTTTCGATCGAATGAGCCTTTTTTGAAGTTTCTACTGCGACGCCTTCTATAAAAACCTTATATGCCCCCAGGGCATAACTTAAAACCCTTGCCCTGAGGGTTGTGGGGGAGTGTCCTCCTAAAAACATATTTTCTATCTGAAAATCAACTACGCTGAACAAAACAGCTATCTCAAAATTTTGATTGAAAGTGTTTGGAAGAATGATGGGCTTGGGGGGGGGGGGCTAGTTGCCCTCCAATCACTTTCGAATATTAAAAAAGCCACTAGCCCTTTGAATTTCCAATCGAACAAGCCTTTTTTGAAGTTTCTACGACAACGCCTTCTATAAAAACTTTATATGCCCCCAGGGCATAACTTAAAACTCTTGCCTTGAGGGTTGTGGGGGAGTGTCCTCCTCAAAAACAAAATTTTCTATCTGGAAATCCACTACGCAGAACAAAATGGCTGTCTCAAAATTTCGATTGGATGTGTTTGGAGGAATGATGGGCGTGGGGGGGGGGAGGGGTCTAGTTGCCCTTCAGTCACTTTCGACTATTAAAAAGGGCACTAGACCTTTGAATTTCCAATCGAATGAGTCCTTTTTGAAGTTTCTACGACAACGCTTTCTATAAAAACCTTATATGCCCCCAGGGCATAACTAAAAACCCTTGCCTTGAGTGCTGTGGAGGAGTGTCCTCTCACAAACATATTTTCTATCCAGAAATAAACTACGCTGAACAAAATGGCTATTTCAAAATTTTGATTGGATGTGTTTGGGGGAATGATGGGCTTTGGGGGGAGGGGCTAGTTGCGCTTCAAGCACTTTTGACCCTTTTTGAAGTTTCTACGACGACCCCTTCCATATGAAGTGCCTCTTGGAAAAAAAACAAACAATAATAATAAAACATTGGAGCCGTATGGCCTTTACTATAGGCAACGTTATAGCGTTGCCTCTGATACATCCAATCAAAATTTTGAGATAACCATTTTGTTCAAAGTAGTTGAAAGTTCTGGAAATTAGATCATTGAGGATAACAACCCCCCACCCACCCCCACAGCCCTCAGGGCAAAGGTTTTAAGTTATGCCCTGGAGGCATATAAAGTTTTTTACAGAAGGAGTTATCATAAAAACTTCAAAAAGGCTCATTCTATTGGAAATTAAATCTTTGATTTTAAAGTGTTATTTTCTTTTTCCCTGAAAAGACTATGTCAATATAAAACGAACAGAAATTAATTTAAAAAACTTTTTCCACAATATGAGTTTCTTTGAGAAAAGTAAAGAACTCCATTAAGCCAAAAATGAGCAAAAATGAAACCCAAAACGAACAGAAATTGCAATAAATAACTGAGTCAAACTCAAAACTAGCAGAAATTAACATGAGTTGGGCTCAAAACCCCTATGCCTTCCCATGGCTAGAACATAATTTGCACTTTACTGAAAAAAAAAATACAAATAAATGTGCATTGTCAGTTTAATATACCTATACTGATATTTAATAATCAAAATGTTAATATTATTTGATTTATTAAAGTTTTAAAAGTAAAAACATTTATATTGTTTCAGTAAAGTGCAAATTTTGTTCTGACCTTGGGCAGGCATAGGGGTTTTGAGCCCAACTCATGTTAATTTCTGCTCGTTTTGAGTTTGCCTCAGCTATTTATTGTAATTTCTGTTCGTTTTGGGTTTCATTTTTGCTCATTTTGGTTTAATGGAGTTCTTTACTTTTCTTTGAAACAGTTATTTTGCGGAAAGTTTTTTTTAATTAATTAGATAAAAAACAAGCTTTTTCAAATGAAATTAAGGAGTAATATTAAAACTTAAAACGAACAGAAATTATTATCTACATGAGGGGGTTCGCCCCCTAGTCAATACCTAGCTTTTACGCTAGTTTTTTTTTAGTACTTTTAAAAGAGGTATCTAGTCTAATTAAACAGGCTTTGTGACTCGAACCAAATTTGAACTTTAGCGTAATAAATTGAACCCATAATACACAAGTAACAAAACTCCTTCCCGCTACAGAAATTAAAAAAATAAAACTCAAATAAAATTCTCAAATTTGGAAAGCCTTCTTTTCCACGGAGGGGGGTATTTACCGGGGGATAAAGTATATGGACAGTTTGAAGTCAGAAAACAATTCTTTCTAGGTATAGAGCAACTAAAAATTACAGAAGAATAGCGAGGTATCTGCAAATTTTGTTAACTGAAAAAAAAGTAAGCATTTTTTTTTCCAAGTGTTTTTTTTTTAATGACCGTTTTTCCAAGTATTAAATAATATTGTTAGGTTTATGTAGTGTTTCATTTAAGTGTTTTATGATGATCTCCATGGGCTCTGGAAGGGGGGAGGGGGGGCATGCTCCCCCCTGGAAATTTGGGAGTACAAAGTAATCATAAGGAAACCAACAGAAAAAGAGCAGAAACAGGAAAAAACATGAAAAAAATGTGTTTTACCCCATTTTTATAAACATTTGAATCTAAAAGCATTAAATATTTTGGTGTTTGATAGCCAAGTTCAAAACTGTCGATATTGTTAAAAAATATCCGTCCAACGCTTCGGCATTGCTCAGCAGAACGATTTCTGGGAGTTTACAGCTTAGTTTTTGAGAGTAGGCTATTGTTTTGAGGATTCTTTTTTGTAATTAATTACTCTTTTCCATTTTTATATAGCCTACTTTTACTTTAACTGACATATTTTTTCCATTGCCATTAAAAAAATATTTGTCTCTAAGCTTCATTGAAAAAAGTTTTTTTTCAACTAAAACTAAGGAGCAGCATGCTGGTAGATATGGGAACGTAACATTTTAGCTAAATAGAGAAACAATTTAATTAATTCATACTCCCCCTACCTGTTTCAACATTTATCTGAAGGCTCATGAAAAGAAAGCAGTTTGTCCATTAAAATGGACTTTTGTCCTTTAGAATGTACTATTTTGGAATCTACCCTACTCTCACCTAAGCAATGATTCACCCCCCTTACTACGGTTGATGCGCATTTATAAATACCTGAACACAGCGTAATTTGATTACAACGGAAATGAATGCTCCTGATTGAATCCAGTACTACCACCGTGTAGCATTGCCGTTTCTACAACTGGGAAGCCCAAAATATAGTTATCGATACTTTTAAATCAATTAGCTTCTCAGAATTTTAAATTGATTGCAAATTTGTCCTCTTCGGGGTAAGGTCGTTGTTTGGCGCCCTAAAATCTAGGCAACGCAATCGCACTGCCTAAGCAAAGAACTATGTTGGCACAATGTATTATTTATTTATTTTCCATACCAGGGCACTTCGTATAGAAGGAGCTGTCGTAGAAACTTCGAAAAGGGCTCATTCGATTGGACATTGGAATGGCTAGATCCGTTTTTATTCGTCGAAAAGTGATTGGAAGGCAACTAACACCCCTTCCACGCCCACCATTTCCCCAAACACATCCAATCAAAATTTTGAGAAAGCCATTATGTTCAGCGTAGTTGATTTCCAGATAGAAAATATGTTTTTGAGGAGGACACTCCCCCACAAACCTCAGGGCAAGGGTTTTAAGTTATGCCCTACACATCCAATCAAAATTTTGAGATTTTGTTCAGCGTAGTTGATTTCCAAATAGAAATTATGTTTTTGAGGAGGACAATCCCCCCCCCCACCCCTCAGGGCAAGGGTTGTAAAATATGACCTGGGGAATATAAGGTTTTTATAGAAGGTATTGTCTTAGAAACTTAAAAAAAACCTCATTTGATTGAAAATTCAAAAGGCTAATGCCCTTTATCATAGTCGAAAGTGATTAGAGGGCAACAAAACCCCCTCTCACGCCCATCTTTTTCCCAAACACATCCAATAAAAATTTTGAGATAGCCATTTTATTCAATGTAGTTCTAAATTTTGGAAATTAGGTCTTTGACGATGACACCCCCACCCCCCACAGCCTTCAGGGCAAGGGTTGTAATTTATGCCCTGGGGGCATAGAAGGTGTTTATAGAACGCGTTGTTGTAAACACTTCAAAAGGGCTCATTCGATCTGAAATGGAAATGGCTAGTGCCCTTTTTAATAGTCGAAAGTGACTGGAAGGCAACTAACACCTTCCTTCTACATCCATCGTATCGCCGGACACATCCACTCAAAATTTTGAGATAGCCATTTTTTTCCACGCAATTTAAAGTTCAGGAAATTATACCTTTGAGCAGGACACTCCCCCCACAGTCTTAAGGACAAGGGTTATAAGTTATGCCCGGGGGGCATATAAGGTTTTTATTGAAATCTATGCCGTAGAAACTTGAAAAAGGGCTCATTTGATTGGAAATTCAAAGGGCCAGTGCCCTTTTAAATAGTCGAAAGTGATTTGAGGGCAACTAACTCCCCTCTTACGCCCACCTTTTCCCCAAACAAATCCAATCAAAATTTTTAGATATCCATCTTGATCAACGTAGTTGAAAGTTTTGGAAATTAGGTTTTTAAGGATGACAACCCCCCCCCCACATCCCTCAGGGTAAGGGTTGTAAGCTATGCCCTGGGGGCCTATAAGGTTTTTATAGGAAAAGATTTTGTAGAAACTTCAAAAAGAGCTCATTCAATGGGAAAATGAAAGGGCTAGTGCTCTTTTTCATAGTCGAAAGTGATTGAAGGGCAACTAACCCCCCTATCGCCACCATTTTCCCAAACACAATCCAATCAAAATTTTGATATAGCCATTTTGTCCAAATTAGTAGAGAGTTCTGAAAATCACGTCTTTGAGGATGACAACCCCCCACAAACCTTAGGGCAAGGGCTGTAAGCTATGCCCTAGGGGAATATAAGGTTTTTTTTATAGAAGTGTTGCCGTAGAAACTTCAAAAGGGGCTCAGTTGGTTGGAAATTTAATCTTTGATTTTAAAGTGTTATTTTCTTTTTCCCTGAAAAGACTATGTCAATATAAAACGAACAGAAATTAATTAAAAAAACTTTTTCCACAAAATGAGTTTTTTTTAAGAAAAATAAAGAACTCCATTAAGCCAAAAATGAGCAAAAATGAAACCCAAAACGAACAGAAATTACAATAAATAACTGAGTCAAACTCAAAACGAGCAAAAATTAACATGAGTTGGGCTCAAAACCCCTATGCCTTCCCATGGCTAGAACATAATTTGCACTTTACTGAAAAAAAAACAAATAAATGTGCATTGTCAGTTTAATATACCTATACTGATATTTAATAATCAAAATGTTAATATTATTTGATTTATTAAAATTTTAAAAGTAAAAACATTTATATTGTTTCAGTAAAGTGCAAATTTTGTTCTGACCTTGGGAAGGCATAGGGGTTTTGAGCCCAACTCATGTTAATTTCTGCTCGTTTTGAGTTTGCCTCGGCTATTTATTGTAATTTCTGTTCGTTTTTGGTTTCATTTTTGCTCATTTTGGTTTAATGGAGTTCTTTACTTTTCTTTGAAACAGTTATTTTGCGGAAAAAGTTTTTTTTTAATTAATTAGATAAAAAACAAGCTTTTTCAAATGAAATTAAGGAGTAATATTAAAACTTAAAACGAACAGAAATTATTATCTACATGAGGGGGTTCGCCCCCTAGTCAATACCTAGCTTTTACGCTAGTTTTTTTTTAGTACTTTCAAAAGAGGTATCTAGTCTAATTAAACAGGCTTTGTGACTCGAACCAAATTTGAACTTTAGCGTAATAAATTGAACCCATAATACACAAGTAACAAAACTCCTTCCCGCTACAGAAATTAAAAAAATAAAACTCAAATAAAATTCTCAAATTTGGAAAGCCTTCTTTTCCACGGAGGGGGTATTTTCCGGGGGATAAAGTATATGGACAGTTTGAAGTCAGAAAACAATTCTTTCTAGGTATAGAGCAACTAAAAATTACAGAAGAATAGCGAGGTATCTGCAAATTTTGTTAACTGAAAAAAAAGTAAGCATTTTTTTTCCAAGTGTTTTTTTTTTTCAATAAACTTTTTTCCAAGTATTAAATACTATTATTAGGTTAATGTAGTGTTTCATTTAAGTGTTTTATGATGATCTCCATGGGCTCTGGCAAGGGGGAGGGGGGGGGGCATGCTCCCCCCTGGAAATTTGGGAGTACAAAGTAATCATAAGGAAACCAACAGAAAAAGAGCAGAAACAGGAAAAAACATGAAAAAAATGTGTTTTACCCCATTTTTATAAACATTTGAGTCTAAAGGCATTAAATATTTTGGTGTTTGATAGCCAAGTTCAAAACTGTCGATATTGTTAAAAAATATCCGTCCAACGCTTCGGCATTGCTCAGCAGAACGATTTCTGGGAGTTTATATCTAAGTTTTTGAGAGTAGGCTATTGTTTTGAGGATTCTTTTTTGTAATTAATTACTCTTTTCCATTTTTATATACTTTTACTTTAACTGACATATTTTTTCCATTGCCGTTAAAAAAATATTTGTCTCTAAGCTTCATTGAAAAAGTTTTTTCAACTAAAAGTAAGGAGCAGCATGATGGTAGACATGGGAATGTAACATTTTAGCTGAATAGAGAAACAATTTAATTAATTCATACTCCCCCTACCTGTTTCAATATTTATCTGAAGGCTCATGAAAAGAAAGCAGTTTGTCCATTAAAATGGACTTTTGTCCATTAGAATGGACTTTTTTAGGAATCTACCGTACCCCCACCCAAGCAATGACTCACCCCCCTCATTATAGCTGATACGCAATTATAGATCACCAAACGTAGCCTATTTTCATTACAAATAAAGCGAATCAACTTGATTGAATCTAGTACTGCCACCGTGTGGCATTACTTCTTTTGCAACTGAGAAGCCTAAAATATAGCTATTGATACTTTTAAAGCAATTAGCTTCTCAGAATTTTAAATTGATTGCAAATTTGTCCTCTTCGGGGTAAGGTCGTTGTTTGGCGCCCTAAAATCTAGGCAACGCAATCGCACTGCCTAAGCAAAGAACGAAGTTGGCACAATGTATTATTTATTTATTTTCCATACCAGGGCACTTCGTATCGAAGGAGCTGTCGTAGAAACTTCGAAAAGGGCTCATTCGATTGGACATTGGAATGGCTAGATCCGTTTTTATTCGTCGAAAAGTGATTGGAAGGCAATTAACACCCCTTCCACGCCCACCATTTTCCCAAACACATCCAATCGAAATTTTGAGATAGCCATTTTGTTTAGCGTAGTTGATTTCCAGATGGAAAATATATTTTTGAGGAGGACACTCCCCCACAAACCTCAGGGCAAGGGTTTTAAGTTATGCTCTACACATCCAATCAAAATTTTGAGATTTTGTTCAGCGTAGTTGATTTCCAAATATAAATTATATTTTTGAGGAGGACAATCCCCCCCACCCCTCAGGGCAAGGGTTGTAAAATATGCCTTGGGGAATATAAAGTTTTTATAGAAGGCGTTGTCGTAGAAACTTCAAAAAAACCTCATTCGATTGGAAATTCAAAAGGCTAATGCCCTTTTTAATAGTCGAAAGTTATCGGAGGGCAACTAACCCCCCTCTCACGCCCACCTTTTCCCCAAACACATCAAATCAAACTTTTGAGATAGCCATTTTATTCAACGTAGTTTTAAGTTCTGGAAATTAAGTCTTTTAGGATGACAACCCCCCCCCCCCCACAGCCCTCAGGGCAAGGGTTGCAAGTTTATGCCCTGGGGGCATATAAAGTTCTGAAAATTATGTATTTAAGGATGACAAACCCCCTAGAGCCCCCAGGGCAAAGGCTGTAAGTTATGCCCTAGGGTCATATAAGGTTTTCACAGAAAGAGTTGTCGTAAAAACTTCAAAAAGGGCTCATTCAATTGGAAATTGAAAGAGCTAGTGCCCTTTTTAAAAGTCGAAAGTGATTGGAGGGCAACTAACCCACCTCTAACGCCCACCATTCCCCCAAACACATCCAATCAAAACTTTCAGATAGCCATTTTGTTCAACGTAGTTGAAATTTCTGGAAATTAGGTCTCTGAGGCTGACAACCCCAGCCCTCAGGGCAAGGGTTGTAAGTTATTCCCTGGGGGCATATAAGGTTTTTATTGAAAGCGTTGTCGTAGAGACTTCAAAAGGGCCCATTTGATTGGAAATTGAAAGGGCTAGTGCCTTTTCAATAGTTGAAAGTGATTAGAGAGCGACTAATGCCCCTCTCACGCCCACCATTTTTCCAAACACATTGAATCAAAATTTTGAGATAGCCATTTTGTTTAACGTAGCTGAAAGTTTTGGAAATTATGTCTTAGAGGATGACAACCACCCTCACATCCCTTAGGGTAAGGGTTGTAATTTATGCCCTGGGGGCATATAAGGTGTTTATAGAAAGCGTTGTCGTAGAAACTCAAAAAGGGCTCATTTAATTAGAAATCAAAAGGCCTAGAGACGTTTTTAATAGTCAAAAGTGATTGGAAGGCCTGAAATTTTTATAGTAAACATCGATGTGGGTAAAATTTATTATTCATTTTTCTTTTTGTTTAGACCAGGGCACTTCGTATCGAAGGAGTTGTCGTAAGAACTTCAAAAATGGCTCATTCGATTGAAAATAGAAAGGGCTGATGTCCTTTTTAATAGTCGAAATTGAATGGAGGGCAACTAATCCCCCTCTCACACCCACCCTCCTATTTGCCTTTATGTTTAAAAACTAAATGTTGCCTTAAGATTAAATCAAAAGTGTTAATGCTAATTATCAATAAGGCATCTTAGCAGTATCCCAAGAACGACTGAGAGTATTATGTTCAAACTTTTGGGGCTACTTCTGCTCTTAAAATTTAACCAAATCAAAATAGAGTAAGTGTAGCCAAGCTATCAAAGAAAGTAAACAGATTTTTTTGCGAATGATATCAAATTTTCCATTTCAGGTCAACTAGAGGAGGTATAAAACTAAATTAAACACTACTTTTTTTGTCCTGATTTTTAAAAGGGAGTATGTTGTTAAAAATTGCTGAAAATTTTGCTCCAGCATACAAAAAGCAGGCCAAACTATACAGTCTTAAAAAAACGAAATGACTATTTTCTTTTTCCATGAAAAGACGATGTCAATACAAAACGAACAGAAATTAATTAAAAAAATTTTTCCACAAGATAAGTTTTTTAAAGAAAAGTAAAGAACTCCGTTAAACAAAAAATGAGCAAAAATAAAATCAAATAATCTACCAAGCGTGAAACTACCACAAATCAGCATCGATAAAAACATACTGAAATTACAGTAAATAACCGAGTCAAACTTAAAACGAGCAGAACTTAACATAAGTTGGGCTAAAAACCCCTATGCCTTCCCATGGCCAGAACATACTTTGCACTTTGCTTAAAAAAATACAAATGAATGTGCATTGTCAGTTTAATATACATATACTGATACTTAGTAATCAAAATGTTAATATCATTTGATTTATTAAAGTTATATAAGTAAAAACATTTACTTAATTAACTCAAGTTTGCGTTAATTAAACTTGCTCCTAACGCAAGTTTATCGGATCAACCTATTTTGCGCCCCCCTACAAATTTTTGTTTATCGGATCACACTATTTTGCCCCCCCCCTAAAAAAAAATAATCCTGGATCTGCCCTTGCCTCCATCCCAATCTATTCAAAGCCTCCCTTTTTACACCCTCCCACAAAGTTCCCATTTCCTTTGAATCTCTCTTTATGACGTCCTCCCACCCTAGACGAGGACAACCGGCTTTCTGTTTAGCCCTAGATGGTTGGCTGAAAAGAACAATCTTCGGCAATCTGTCATTCTTCGTCCGCACAACGTGCCCTAGCCATCTCAACCTTTCTTTCATTATAGCCCTAGAGAACAGTTTTGAACAACATTTTTCGTACAGCCTATTGTTTAAAAGCACTTACTAATCTAAAATCTGAAAACTGGATGAACGTTTACAATCCAACCATGTGATTGGCATTTTGAGACAGTATTAGAAATTAAATGCTGAATTTCCCTTTGAATAATATATTTCCCTTGACTTGTATTAATCGCTTAATATTGCCTATTGTCTTTCAAGTCTGTTTTATTCTTACACTTACTAGGACCAAGATAAGAAAACAAAGACTCAAGAACTGCACGCGAGGGCATGGAAGGTCAGGGGGGGGGATTAAATTCATATTTTATTTTTTTAAGATTAATATCAAGGGATTAGGGTAAGGGGGGAAAGGATATTTTCTTGGGGCAGAGCCAAGGTTAAAATAAATTCTTTCAAACATGATTTGCATACATTCTTTCATTAGGGGACGTTAAAAAAACCCTTATTGGGATGAGTTATCCCGTCAATATTTTTCATGAATAGCATGTGCAATGTAAGTGAAAGTTAGAGATGGCTCGTAAGAGGCCATTATTTTATTATTTAATTAATTCAATTAGGCAAATTAATAAAAAAAAAATTAAAGCTAAATATAACTCGGTGTATATAGGGGGTTGATCAGATTTGTAACGATTTATTTATCTATTCCAGTAAAATCTCTAAGTTTCTCGGCCATTCTGGTAAATAAGCATGTTTTTTGTACGTTAAGTTCCTCTTGGCCTGAGGGCTTCGGGTCATAAATTTTGAAATACTAAGACACAAAAAGTTTTGGCCCATTTCTAGGCCACCTTATATGACCTCCTGTATGATAGTTTAAACCAGTAAAAATAAAGAAAAGTCTATATTCCATCTTATTGATGCTCCTCTGTAAAAATTTAAGTCATAAAAAAGAACGAAATGTGTATGAGTCACAGGATTTTTTAAAGTAGGGTTTCAGTTTTTCTGGTGTGTTAGTAGATTTTACTTGTAAAACTGATTTTTTTTTTTTGAATGAATGAATGATTTTTTTTACCCATCTTTAGCAATACAAAAAAGTAAAAATGGAGTAGAGAAGAAATGAAAAGAAAACAATAAAACACATCGAACAAACAAACAACTTAAATTAATACTTCAATAACTAAAAAAAACAACAACAAAAAACCAATGGCGAAACTATTTACATAAAACGACAACCATTACACATTGCTGACTAAAGCTTCATACATACTATGCGTTGGGTCTAAAGATTTCAGGAACTTTTCCCTCCTGGTCGCAATCACGACGAAGGGGTCATCGAGTCCGTAACGTGATGAAATTTGGAGGTTTCTTCGACAGGAGGAAAAGCTAAGCAGATATTTTGCAAACTTATAGAACACTGTACGGATCGTTTTTTTTTTATCATCAAAAGTAAACAAAGACCAGAAAGGTGACAAAACTAAGATATGAGGCGTGGCAAAGGAATCGAAGATCCGTGCTAGAATGCGGCGGTTATATAGGCGTTTGCATGACAAAATCGTCCCATACGCTTTTCGTACTTTCTGTTTGAGATCATTTATTAGACAGGATCGGGAAGCTTTAAGATTAGACCCAATTGGCTCTCACAATTGTGATCTCACTAGCCTTGCTAGAACTAGAATAGCTAAATTCTCAGATATTTTTCTTCATTCTTCTTGTGCTTTTTTTTATAGTAAAAAGTAGACATAAAAGCCACTGCTTTTATTGCTCTTTTGTTTTATAAATATTATATAATAAAAGCCATTTCTATTTCATTTTTATTCCTATTTTTTGTTTACTAATGTGTCTTATGGTTTAAATTAATATTTTTATAAGATGACTTATGGGACAGCAATTGAACGGCATTGGAAGTAGCCCTAGTTTAAGTGCAGGTGAAAACTCAGGATCCTCGCGTCGTTGTATTCAGAGCAGTGTTTCAAGTGATGAATCAAGCGCAAAAAAACTTAGAAAAAGGTCCTCTCGCAAGGCTGACTGTGATAGTTCAGATTCTCTAATATTATTTTGTGGCTTGGTTTCAAATATATATTTGGAATTTGGTTTAATCTATTGGATTGTCCTACATCTTTTTTTTTTGGGGGGGGGAGGGAGGCTCATAAAAATCGCTTTTTGTTCGGGTCATTTAATTATTGTTTTTTTTTCTCTTCTTTGTTTTATTTTGTGTGTGTGTATGTGT